>NW_002987333.1:39206-40550 GCF_000006295.1 Pediculus humanus corporis
AGCTTTTATGATGTTTAAAATTGTTTTTTTTTTTTTTTAAATTTCTAATATCTGAAACGCGTTAACCGTGGCAAAAGTACATCAGAAAAAAACAAAAAAACTCTCAACGAGATAAAATAAAAAGAAAAAAACTGACAGAAACGAAAAAATTATATAATTTCTTTTAATGTTTAAACGATAAAACACATACATAACAGACGAAATAAATAAATACCGATGTAAATAAGTTAGAAAGAGACGACGCACGTTTTTCGACAGACTTTTCAAACAATTCTTTTCATTCGAAATCATTGTTTTAAAAACTTTTTTTTTTCTTTTCTTGTTAATATGATTAACTGGATTTCAATTCCAAACGTTCTTGCGTTTCCTGGCATAAATGATTCGACGAAAAAAAAAAAAAAATTTATTTACATGTTTTTAACATCAATTTCATTTCATTCATAGCTTTGAAGTGTTACTTATACATATCTTTTATGGTAAAAAAAAATTACAATGAAATTTCAAAAAAAAAAGCTTTTAATAACCTTTTAGTCCAAACCATATTTCGAATACATTTTTTTCTCTAGGTGTGCTTCTCAATTAAATATCAATTAATTGTTACTCTTTTCAAAGAATGAAAATAGTAAAAAAAAAAAAAAAATACCTGTTCGGAAAAAAATTATTATATAAAAAAAATCATTTAAAAAATTTTTAATTCATTTTTCAATGCAAAGTAAAACAAAAGAATGACGAATGAATTCTCGTACGTAAAAAATTGTTTAGCAATGTTGTTGGATTTGTTTACATTTTTTTTTTTTTTATAAAACAATTTTTAAAAAAAAAAAAAAAACAAGCGCAAATGTTGTTTCAAAAACCTTTTTTTTTTTCTTTTGTGTTTTTCTCTTATTATCCGCAAAACCAAATAAAAAATTTAAAAAAAAAAAATTATTTCAATTATGGTTACAATAAATTTTATTTTACAATTAATTTTTTTATTTTTTTTCTTGTTTCTCAAAGACCGCATTATTATTTATTAATTAATTATTATTATTTTTTAAATTATTAAAACCAATAATAATAATAATAATAATAATAATAAAATTTTCTGATTAATAAAAAAAAAAAAAAAAAAAAAATGAAAAAAATATGTGAATGGAATCATCAGCCTTGGGTATGGTCGTTGAACTGGCACAGTTCCCATTGCTCCATTATATATTTTAATGTAACATTTAAATAAATGTATCTATATACAGCAATCAACGTTTGATTTTGATTTTTTGATTTTTTTTCTACATTAATTAAAGTATTAAAAAAAATTTACAATTTGAACTTTAAAACAATGACAACACTCATCATGAAATTAAG
>NW_002987333.1:40799-41166 GCF_000006295.1 Pediculus humanus corporis
CCCCCCCCCCCCCCCAAATGGGGGCGGATTTTTTTTTTCCCCATGGCCCACATAAAAATTTTTTTTTTTACTTTTTTCCCTTTTTTTTAAAAAAAAGTTTTCCTTAACCTTTTTTTTTTTTTTTTTTTTAATTTTTTTTTGCCTTTTAACCCCAAATTTTTTTTTTTTTTTCCCCCCAAAAAAAAAAAAAAAAAAAAAAAAAAAAAAAACTAAACTTTTATTGTTTTTAATTAATTAATTAATTAATATTTATAGAATGATTTATTTGGAGTAAAAAACAAACACTTACTAATGAAATAAAATTTAAAAAAATTGTAACTTACGAAAATATTTTATTAAAAATAAAACAATCAATAAGTCAAACAAA
>NW_002987333.1:41635-74859 GCF_000006295.1 Pediculus humanus corporis
AAAATTATCGTGAATATCTATTTACAAAGATTCTCCTTGCCATGTTGACTCAAAATTTTACACCAGGTAAAATTAATCATTAAAGAAATTTATATAGGGCTTTAAAAAATTTTTTTACTGCTAAACAATTTTGCATAACACTTTTTTACGGTAGTTAGTTATTTTACCGCCGTTTCCATGTCGAAAATTCAAAACGTATTGTTATACAAAATAATTAAAATGTAAATTTTCTTTCTTTCTTTTTTTTTTTTTTTTTTTTTTCGGGGAACAGGAAATTGATTTCGTATGAAATGGTAAATAAAATTTAATAATTTATTTTTAATGACAATAATAAAACAACTTTAGATATGACTCACGTTTTTTCTGATTAATGCAACACATCCAAAACGCCTCTCATTAATAACGTCTGAGCAACGCAAAATAAAAAACTTTTCGTAAAAATAAAAATAAATAAATAAATAAACAAGTGGAAGCAGTAAACTTATAAAAAAAAAAAAAAACAAAAATTACATTTAACAAATTAAAATTTTTATGAATTAAATTAAAATTATTTTGATTATTTAATTGATTTCCATGCCCATTTTACTGAAAATTTTGTCATGCATAGTTACACACAAACAAATATTAAGGAAAAAACACTGAAACTTAAAAAAAAAACAAAACAATTTATACTCTCTAATCGATAATGAATAAATAAGATCAACCTCATGGTATATTTAAAAAATTTAAAATTCGATTTCCTCAATAATTCTCTAGCACCCTGCAATAATGTTCATCGAAATATCAGTACATAATTTATGTATTTATTTATTTTTTTTTTTTAACTCAAAGATTCAAGAGTAATAGAAGAATACAAAAGAAATTATATTTTTTTTAAAAGAATTGAAATATAAGTATGTAATCCCCATTTTTTTTTGTTTTTAAAAAAAAAAAAAAAAAAAAAAAAAAAAAATATATTCAGTGTTTGTGAATTGACCTTGCTAAATCAGCAAATCCTAACTGAAATGATCATTGAAATTTAATAAAAGAACTTGTGAATGTAAAAACAAAAGAATATATATATATATATTGTGAATAATATTTTAAGATTAATATAAAAAAGTTGAGAAATTTATTAAAAACTTTTTTTTTTTTTTTTTTTCCGAAAACCTACAAAACGAAATTTAACCATTTTATTTTATTTAATCACTTTGTAATTACTTTTGTTGAATCATTTACATAAATTAAAGTCTTTTAATATTAAAAATTATGATTCTTTTCCTTTTTTTTTTTTTTACATAAATTAAAAGAAAAAAAAATTGAGAACTCTTTCATTGCTGCTGTAGTAAAAAAATAATACAGAGCTTTTAACCATAAAAAAAAAAAAAAAATTGAACTTTAAAATTTAAAAAAAATTTTAATTTTGTAACATTTTTTAACAGTTAAAAAGTTAAAATAAAATTTTAATGAAATTTTTTTTTTTATTTTAAAATTAAAAAAAAAAAAAATAAAATTTTAGGATATTTTTTATTATGTGCTTAACAACAAAAAAAGTTTTTAACAAATATTTTCTATAAATATTTATTAAATAATCATAAATGTGATAAGACTTTTCGAAGTATGAATAAATGTTTTTTTTAAAACTCATTAATAATAGTTTTTACATAAATAATTTCAATTTAACTATTGAGGCATATATCAAATTTGACTTATCGAATTCAAAATTATTAATTAAATTAATTAAAAAAAAAGAGTAAAATGAAGTTTAAAAAAAATTACATTTTTAGTTACACAATAAAAATTGTTAGGTTATAATTTGTTTCAATTTTTTTAAACTGTTAATAATAACGTTTGATGACTAAAGTATTTAGTTAGACACAAATGCATATGATTGTTTTAAAAAAATTGTATGAATTACTCTTATAAATGACCTTGAGATTTTAAGTAGGATCATAAACCCCTTTTGTGTGGGTCGACAGCTGCATATTTCCAAGTTTAAATTAATTTGTTCATATATTCAATTAATAGCGATAATTAATAATTTCAGAATATAAAACAATTTACATTATTAATTATATAATTCTTTTGTTCGGTCATTATTTATCGATACAGAGAACATTATTTAAAAATAATTTGTTTTCATTGACATTCGAAAAACAAAAATAAACCTAAAAACGCTTACCATCTTTATTTTTTGACGGATTCGTGCAGTGTTTATCCTCATTACAAAACATTATTTAAAAAAAACAACACTTTTGCTTCACTAGTATACAAACATTACTTGAAAAACATTATATAAGTAAAAATCATAAGAGAGCTTACAAAAACCTAATCATTCATTACTAAAGCACGTTCGCCATTACTCCTTCATCACTGACTTTTCAAAACTACCAACTTTATATTGTAGTTTTACAAAATCGCCAAAAGAGGCAGCACATTACAATTTGCTTTTAGCTGTTTCATTTTTGGCGTACAAAGAAAGATGAAACTTTTGCTGCCGTTAATTATTTGCTTTTATTTTCGCTGTGATTCCAATTTATTTGAAATTTCATTTGCTGTAAGTTCTACTATAATATCTATGTAATACAATAAAATTTTTTTAAGCTGTTTTAGTTTTAAATTATTTTTCATATGTTGTTTATATTATTTTTAATTTATCAAGAAGTAAAATGAAAAAAATGTTTAAAATAATAAAAAATAATAATTTTGTTAAACTTATCTTAAAACACAATCATTTTATTATAAATTTTATATCTACATACATCATGGTAAAAATATTTATAATATATAAATTTTTGTATAAAAAATTATTTGTTTTGTTTTGTATTTAGCAATCATCGTAAAACTTTCAAAAAAAAATTTTTTTATAAATTTAAATACAAGTTAATATTAAATGCATTCAAATAAACATTCTCATAATTTTCTTTTTTCTATTGGTATTAAATTGGTAGTAATAAATATTTTGACGGTATAAAAAAATTTATAAATTTACAATAAATTTTAAAAATTAATTCCTGTTTATTATTTATTCTTCGTTTCTTTTTTTCCTCGCTACTGGAGGTTCGGTTAATGCTTCGACACATAAAATTATGAATTTATTATTACACGAAAATTTTTCTTGTCCTAAAATTTTTCCTTGAAGTAAGGATGAAGCCAAACCAACTTTATTGTCAGATGGTGAATTCCAAGCATCACAGTAAGTTTCTGAAACTCTTTCACCTTTGATATTTGTTCCATGCCATACTATTTTCTGGGGCCTAATAATTATCATAAACGACAAAATGAAAAAGAAAAAATTATTTTTAAGTGATAAAATTTTAAGTTATAGTTACCATTGAATGTCAGTGATGACATCTTTCCCGCTAAAACTATAAATGCGACGATTTTCTGCAGCAAACCGTCCTTCTCTTCCATCAAATATATTATTCCAACTATTAAATAATATTTCTCCCTATTAAAATATTTATTAATTAAAATATTAATAAGTTTTAATTATGTTTATCATTATAAAAATATTGATTACAATAAATTATTGATTTTTATGACATAAAACTTATCAATTTAAAATGTTTCAAATTATGAATAATCCAGAGAATAATATTTACTTTAATGTTTATAACTGGAAGGTTTCGATCAATATGGCGAACAACAGATTCTAAATCCTGGAGCCTCGATGATAAAAATGCTCTAAATGTTCCTTTGAGTCCTGCTCGTCTTGCTTGTCTATAACAAGCTCTATCAGCTCCACTTATACCTTGAATATCACCATTTGAGGGTTCATTCAATGCCGCCATTCTAAGCTGAAAACATAAAATATACATTATAAAAATAAAAAACTCCTGGTTTGACTCTTTAACTGACTTGATAATAGATAAATGAATTCTCACCATTCCTGAGTACCACTTTAACGGTAGCAAAAAATTAATTTATTTTATTAATAATGTATAAGATTAAAACTGTTTATTCTGCGATTACTTACGCTTGGTCCATTTAGTGGTAAAATAATGTTATTTACTAAATTTGAGCTTTCAAAAGGCGGAGAATTAGATGATGGCTGCGAAGTCGTTGTCGGAGGAATGCTTGAAACCGTGATGGTGGCTCCTAAATTTATATACTGCCAACCATTATTTACCCTAACGAGCAATGCTTCCTCATCTATCAGATAAGCAATCGTTCCAACGGGACTTGCAGATGTAAGCTAAAATTAAAAAAAAAATTCATTTTTATCGTGAAAAAATTCCATAGAGTAAGAAATCTTTAAAAAATGCACCTGCATCATTGTTTCTTTGTTAGAAAATGTTACAGCTCCTGGAACAATTTTAACGTTTCCATCTTCTGGATTAAATTTACCTATGAAAAAAATTTAATAATGATCTTATCAAATATTATTTTTTTAAATTATTAAAGTTTATTAGGTAAATAATTAAAAATTATTATGGTTAAAGAGAAAAATAATTACAACTTACTACTAGTATTTTTTGTATTAAGGGAATTTTTTAATTGATGGAGCTGAGTTGCAATTTTTAATTCTTTTATTGCTCCTCTATTACTCCCTGACAATGGAAAGACAGCAATAAAAAATTTAAAAAATTTTTAATTTTATTATACCTATGATTTAAACGTTAATTAAATAAAAATAAATCAAACCTGGTTTTGTAAAAACTGTACGACCGTAAGAATCTCCGAATATGTTTGAACGAGATCCTATTTCTTCATCGTTTCTACCATTAGATTCTCTGAATAATCCAATGGATCCCTGAATATTTTTCAAAAGTTAAAAATTAAATTTTTTACTTAATAAAAACTATTAAAAAAAAAATAATAATAAAAAAAAAATAGAAACGTAACTGGTACGCCAGAATTAAATTGATATTCTTCGTGGGACAAGTTCGATGGCACAAATTGATTTGAAGTTCCTGGTAAACCCGGTGGACCCGGAGGTCCGGGTGGTCCGGGAGGACCTCTCATTCCGATAATTATTTCTCCTGGTTCCCCTTTTTCTCCTTTTGCACCTTGATGTCCTATTCCCGGTAGCCCCGGAGGACCTGGCCTACCTGGTTGACCCTATTATTAATTTTTTAATGGGTTTAATCAAAATTTTCTTAATGAATTTTATAATTTAATATCGAAACTTATTAAATTAAAATTTATTTAATTAACCGTTTTTTTTTCGGGGAGCAACTATTATAACTGGTCATTATTTAAACGAAAATTGAAAAAAAAAAAATTTATTGGAACATTTGTAAAAGTACTTAAGTACCGTTAAATTCCTTAACTTCTTTTACTTGATTTTAATTTTTTGATAACTTAAAAAAAAAATTTTTATTTACCTTTGAACCAGTCTTGAAAGCATAAAAAATTATTATTATTATTTCTATTAGTTTTATTAAATAATTTAGAATTTTATTTAAATTTGATATGTGAGAAGATTGTTTTACGTCACAAAAATAATATTCAAAAATTTTTTTTGATAAGTAATGATTGATTAAAATAAAAAAATTACTGGATTTATTATTTAAATTTTTTTAAATCAATTGAAACTCACCATCCAACCTGGAAGACCTGTTTCTCCCATTAATCCAGGTTTTCCCGGAGGTCCAATGGGACCAGGAAATCCTTGTTTTCCTCTTCTACCCCGTTTTCCTTTATCACCTTTTTCACCTTTTATTGTAATGTAACCGTTACTGTTGGCAACCGTGGCGGGCCCGGGTGGTCCCCTTTCGCCTCTCAATCCTGGAGGACCCATTAGACCGGGTGCTCCATCTTTTCCAGGTTCTCCTTTGTCTCCGGCGACTCCCTGATTTCCGTTTAAACCGGGAAGACCGGGACTTCCTTCATCTCCTTTTTTACCTTTTTCTCCTTTTGGACCCACATCTCCTTGCTCTCCTTTTAATCCTACATCACCTTTATCACCCTTTAAATCTGATATTTTTAAACCCGATAATCCTGATTGTTCTCCCTCGGGTGATATTATTCCAGGGGGGCCAGGAGGACCAACGGGACCCGTTTTACCAGTAGCTCCTGGCTCTCCTTTTTCTCCCTTGTTTCCGGGTCTTCCGTTATCACCATTTATTCCTGGTAAACCATCAACTCCCGGAGATCCGGGCTCACCTTTAAAACCTTGTGTTCCCGGACTGCCTTGATGACCCTAAACAATTGATTGTAAACTAAATATGTAACTTCTAAAAATAAATTATAAAAAATAAAATAAATCTAACCCTATCTCCCTTATTTCCTTTAGCACCGGAATCTCCTCTTTCTCCTTTACTTCCTTGAATTCCTCTTTCTCCTTTTACTCCCGGTAATCCTGGAATACCTGGATCTCCTTTTGGACCCATAATTCCAGGTCTACCTAATCCATTATGGGAATTTCCTCCCGAAGATTCCTATAGTAACATATTTGTATTTTTTTCGTCGTAAATACATTTATTTCTTTATTATTATTATTATTATTATATTTAAATTAGTTAGTCAAAGTTTACCTTGTAAACTCCTCGGGGTCTCCAGTTAGGCTGGATTTAAATAATAAAAAATCACGGTAATCAAATAAAAATTATAATGAATAATTTTAAATATTTAATATAGGAAAAAAAAAAAAATTTTTTTCTCTTTCTAAAATAAAGGTATTATTATTATTATTGTACCCGAAAAAAATCAAGATAAAAAAGGTTGAATTTTGTGGTTGAAGATTTTTGCTTTACGTATTAGAAAAGGGGGCGGATTTGATTTAACACAAAACTCACCGCACATACAATTATTTGACCCTTTTTTTCTTCTTCTTTTACCTTTTGATTATTAACTTGTATAATAGTTCAACCCACAAGATAATAAAGTAATAAAACCACAAAATATAAAATGTCAGTATTTTGATTTGGAAAAATTTTTTGTTTAAGTTAATTTACAATCAAAAAAATATATTAATTTTTACTCACATCTAGCAGAGTAACATCTGATAATCCCGGTGGGCCTGGTGGTCCTGGAGCACCTGGAATTCCTGGAATGCCATCTCTTCCAGGTTCTCCTTTTTGTCCTTGAACACCTTCCGCTCCGATAGCTCCCGGATCTCCTCTTTCTCCTTTTTCACCTTTAGGTCCTTGAGCTCCTCTTTCACCCGGAGCACCCGGGAGTCCCTAAATAATTTTTACACGTTGAAAAAAAAATTTTTTTTTCCCCCTCTCCCCAGTGAAAAATAATTTTTTTAAAACCTACGGATGTGCCTGGAGGGCCAGCTTTACCATCGATTCCAGGCATTCCTGGTGGACCCGGTATTAAATCTGGTAACGTTAAATTTTTTATAATCGAAGTTAAATCGCAAGTACAAACTCCAGGCGGTCCTCTGATTCCCTCGATTCCTTCACTAAATTTTCCTGGAATTGTCTTGATGAAAATTTTTTTTTTTTTTGTTATTCAATCCAAAAATTTAAACGGTTCTATTTCGTTTATTCATTTATTTACCTTATCATCGACGGGTGAAGAAAATTCACCTCTTGAAAATGGTGCTCCCGGTGGTCCAGGTGGTCCAGGGGGTCCTGGAGGTCCTCTAATTGATTCACCCGGTGGTCCCTACAACCACATGCCATTAACTATTTAAACTACCACATAAGAAATTATTATTATCATTATTTTTTTTACAATTACCCTAAAACCCCTGTCTCCTTTTTCTCCTTTAAATCTAAAAAATTCACTTCCTTCCAATCCTGGAGGGGGAGGAGGAAATGGTGGAATATTCGAACCGGTACTTTCTCCAAAACCATCATCACCTTCTTGATCAGAATCAACCTAATAAAAATTTTTTTTATTTTTTTTTATTTAATAATTTTATATGTAAAATAAAATTAACCACGTGACAAACTGAAATAAAAAAATTTTATTATTATTATTATACCGGTGAATAAAAGTTATTTTATCAATGTTATTATTATTATTATTATTATGTACATTTTTAGGTTTAACCACCCAGAAAAAAAAAAAAAATTTTAATTCAACTCTGTCACACGTGAGTTTTTTTTTACCCCGTAAGGCAAATGAAATGGTAGCAGTTATTAAATGATGATGATGTGCGTGTGTGCGTGTGTGCGTGTGTTAAAGAGCGATTTAATTATGAGTTTGATAACAAATGTGTCAAGAACAATAACGTAATTATTTATTTACGGCAATGAAATTATTTCTATAAACATTAGAACATCAAATCCGACATTTTGTCTAATCTTTGACATTTAATTCTACATGTACAAAAGAAATAAAAATCCCCGTAATTTATTGATATTGATCAAATTGAGTTTTTCTTTTTCTTTCTTTCTTTCTTTCGAATTCTCATAAGTTTATTTATGATGTTTTCCCCCCGCCCCCCCCCCGTTTTGTTCATTCATTGTAACGGTTTTTATTTTTAAAAACAGAGAACCCGTGTTAATAAATTATATAAAAATATGATTACGGGTCAACAATTTTTCAAAAATTTTGACTTTTTTTTTGTTTTATTTTTATTAGCAGAACGCCATTCGTGTTTTTTTTAACAGACCTTTTTACAATTATGTGTACCATATTTATTTTTTTAATTTATAATTTATTATTATTTTATAACAAATAATCGATTATTATTTAATTTTTTCTTGAACACATTTGTTATTAATTTGCGCACGTGTGTTAGTTAGTCTTTCACCCTTTTTTTTTTTTGTTTTAAATTTTAAAAATTTAAGCGGAAATTAAAAAAAACCGATTACATAGAAAATGCAGAAGAAATTAAATCAATTCAAACGTTTGTAAACAAAAAAAAAAAAAATGTTCACGATTCGGGTTAAAATTTAAAAACAAAAAAAATGTAAGCAAGTTTTATCGTGTTTTTTTTTTAATAATAAAACCTCCCCGATAAAAAATCCATAATTATTATGTTATTTTATTTTCACGTTTAAATAAGACTTACAAAACTGAAATTGTATTCATCTTCTCCAGACCCTTCAAATCCCTAAAAAAATAAAAAATGGGAATAAAAAATTTACCACCGTAATTTCATCATATCCAACCTTCTCCACGTATACGTCGTGTTATTAATAATAATAATAATACGTATACATTTGACCTTCGACACAAAACTATTGTCACAATCGATATTAATAATAAATAAAATTCTTTTATGTAATTTATGTGTTTCATTTTAATAATTAATGTAAAAGTAATAAAAGAATTCGTGGCGCCATAAAAAAAAAAAAAAAAGAATTCTTTTTCCACGGTATAAAATTTTTTGTTACGTAATTTTATTTATTTTATTTTCATTGCTGAAGTGAAAATAAAAAATTATTTATTTATTTATTTATTTACTTACCTGAAAATTGTTATCACATTGAAGTTCGGCTTGATTTGCGCTACCATAAAGTTTTAATTCTTGTAACGAACCCTTTAAAAATATACATAAACGTTTATTTAAATAAATAAATAAATAAAATGTTTTATTATCATTATCATTATTATTATAAGGTAAAATGTTTCTTACGTTAAATGAACCTTTAAGCAAAGGACCAGCTTGTCCAACGTAAAGAGTCGATGCGGAATCAAATATTAATTCCGATGGTGATTTTTTTATTTGTACGGAATCATATTCGTGACAATTAAAATACAATGTTACGTTATTTGATGTCACTTTAAATGCAAATCTGAAAAATAATAATGATGATGATGATGATGATGATATCGTTATGTAATAATTACGTATCGCCGATAAAAGATTGATAATAATAATAATAATAATAAAATAGAACTCGCCTCGTCCATTTGTTAACAACATCCGACACGTCAAAGCTAGCTATTATTTCAGATGAAAAATGAGTGTTTGCATCTGTGTAAAATAGGCTAAAATTAGAATGTCCTGGATTTTCATTTGCCGGCGTTATTTGTATTCCCAACTGGACAACCGTTTCCAAAGGATTAACAACGGCAAAAAGAAATCCGCCATCGTGAGAACTTAGTTTTACGGTTGCTTGAATCGTAAATTCCGAATATAATTTTTCTGGCAAAATAATACGATAGGGAACTTTAACGTCGCTACCGGGGAGGAGTCCAAATGCGGGAAATCCATCGAATCCCTTGTCGAAAAATTGAGTTTTAGGATCTTCGAATGGGATTTTTATTGCTCTTATTAAATCGTGTTCTAAACTGAAATCTAAAGAACAATTTTAATTTTTTTTTCCTATCATTATTATTATTATTTAATAAATATTAATTGATCACATGACTTTTAAAAAAAATAATAATAATTTTTTCATTGAATTAAAAAAAAAAAAAAAAAAAGTGGCGTAGTGATTAATATGCAATGTCCATCGTCCGCCGCCTTAAGTATCAGCATTTCCTTCTTAACAATAATTTATTATTATTATTATTATTATTATTATTATTATTATTATTACCGTCCAAAAAAAAAATTCGTTCTTCCTTTTTTATTTCTATTAATAATTATTAAATTAATTGTAAATTGACAGTTCGTTTTTTTTTTTAAACTTTTCAAATATTTATTACGTTATGTAAGAATCATTGAAAAGTTTATAAATAATAATGATGATGATGCTTATGATACCTTATTGCCGATCGAAACAAACAAACAATAATAATAATAATAAATAAGGCGGTGGTTTTTTTATTTTATTTTTATTTATACCTTGTTAACAAACCTTAATTTTTTTTATTTTATTAATAATCATGTTCTTAGAAATTTCATATTTAATGATATCATGCAAGTTAAATAATAATAATAATAATAATAATAATAATAATAATAATAATAATAATAATAATAATAACAATAATGATGATTTTTACCTTGCAAAACGGTTCTACCACCGAATAATTGTCCTCCAGTCCATGGAAACATAAAAGAAAATAAAAAATAAAAAATCGCCGATGCGATTTTTATACTTTCCAACCTTTAAACAAAAAAATAATAATAATAATTTTGCGGATAAAAAAAAATTTAATAATTTTTGCGGATATTCACATGAGTTAAAATATTATGATAATAATAATAATTTTTTGTTTTTTTCGCTCTTTTTGTAATTTAAAACTAAAAAATTTTCCTTTTTGTGTGTAATCCTAGGGATCAACATCAAAAAAAAAAAACATAATCCGACAAAATATTTTTTTTTTTTTTAAAATTTTAATCATCGAATATTTAATTTTACATTATTATTATTATTATCATCATCATTTCCGTGAACGTATCAACGATATTATTTACGCATAACATAAAACGTTTTTAAAAAAACATTTTGTGTTCGTGCTACGTGTGTGTGTGTGTGTGTGTGTTAAACGACTGGAGAATTTTTTTTTTTTTTTTTTTTTTTAAATCTTACGTAACGTAACGAAGAATTTTATTTTTTTTCTTTCTATTTCTCGAAGGGGGGATAATTAAAATAAAATAAAATAAAAAAAAAAAAGAAAAAAATTTCGCATAAAAATGACTGAAATTAATAATAAAATGACAATGAATATATTCAATTGGATTCAAATTATTATGTGACTAACATAAAAATAAAAAAAAAATTGTATGGATAGATAGATAGACGTCGATCGAAAAAAAAAAAAAAAAAAAAAGAATCTAACGACGGGATATCTAAAATTAGATGTCTATAATAATAATAATAATAATATTAATTTAAAGGGAAAAAAAACGTCTGCTTGTAAAAAAAAAAAAATAAATATTAATTTTGGCATTTATTACAAACAATGGTTAAAACTTTTTTTTTTTTATTCTGTGTGTCCTTATTATGGTTAAGGTTAATTTAATGCTATTTGATTTTTATTTTTTTTTATCCTTTTCCCCCTCCCCCTCGCCCTCCCCTTGCAAAAAATTAATACGATTGGAAGAAAGGGGGGGACTTAGAAAAACAATAAAACTTTGTTTAAATTCATTTTAAAAAAAAAAATTATTTCCATCCATATCGTTCTGTATGTTTGGGGGGAAGCCATGATGACTCCATAAAACAAAAACTTTTTTCACAATTATTATTATTATTATTATTATTATTATTATTTTAACGGTTAACCTTAGGGGTCATTTAGAGTTCAACATTTAATGAATAATTATTTTCCTTTTTTTAAAAATTTATTTTGGGTTAATTATATTAAAATATGCAATTAAAAAAATTTTTTTTTTTTTTTTTTTTTTTTTTTACGCGTGTTTGTTTTCGAAAACAAAATGAACGACAACAACAACAAACTTGAATGAACGTGTCGAAATGGGCAAAATAAAAAATTTAAAAAAAAATGTTTCCGTCAAAATATTTTAAATAATAATTTATTATGTTTTGGATATCGTAGAATAAAATTTATGACAATGCATTTTATATATATATATATTAAAAAAAAAAAATTGTTTATAACTTTTTTTTTTTTTTTTTTAGTTAATGATTAATTGGTAACATATTTTTTTTTGGAAGGTCCTTTCATAAATATATTTATCATGGAGTATAGAGTGCAACGTACTCAATTTAATGCATTTCCAGCCGTTTATAATAATAATAATAATAACAGTATACGTTTACAACTACTAACGATTAATAAATAAATAAATAAATTTTTTTTATTTTTGATAATATTATTTAAAAATTTTATTATCATCATTTATTTATTTATATTTTGTAATTTTCAAAGTGTGTATTTATTAAAGTAAAGAAAAAAATTATTATTATTATTATTAATTAATTAATAACACGTAATTAAATTAATAAATAAATAAATAATTATTATTAACTTACCTTAAATTCATTTTTTTTTTAAATAAATATTTTTTTTCACTCCATTCCCGTTTTTTTTTTCTTTTTTCTTTTACATTTAATATTAATTAATTAATTAATTAATTATTTGGTTCATTAATTATTAAGTAAATAAATAAATTATGTACATAAGTCCATAAAAAAAAATTTTATGTAACTCGACGTTTAATTAAATCCTATTAAATAATTTAAAAAAAAAAACAATTATGTTATTAATTAATTAGTTTTTTCCTTTCGAGTATAATTTTGACGTTGTAATCAAAAACCCCGCTAAAAACAAAATAATAATAATAATAATAATAATAATAATGTGAGGGGAGGGGGGCTCGTAAACCTGATTTTAAAAAAAAATCTGGCACGTATATATATATACACCAAATTTTAGGGGTATAAAAATTTTTTTTTTTTTTTTTTAATTTAAGAATAATAATTCCAGGTTTTTTAACTTTTCTCAAATGATAATAATAATAATAATAATAATAATAATAATAATAAAGAATATAATAAACATATAATAATAATAATAATAAACATATAAAGATCCAATACGAAAAAGCCGATCATACAAAAAAAAAAGATTGCGCGTAGGAATGAAATCGGCAAGAAAAAAATAAAAATTTTTTTTTCCTTTTTTTTCTTTTGTACATCATTATTATTATTATTATTTTTTTTTTTCTCTCCTTTCATCTCCCTAGCGTCCTCTTTTTTCATCTGGACCAAATTTTTAACATTTAAATGATTTTAAATTTTAACACGAGATGACGGCAAAAAGTTTTCTTTTTTTTTTTTTACATTTCACCTGAAATTCGGTAAAAAAAAAAAAAAAAAAAAAAAAAAAATTGAACGGCATCGAACACGATTAAAAAAAAAATTATTATTATCACTATTATTATTATTAAAAAAAAAAATTACTATCGATAACGTTGTAACACACACAATAAAAACAAAAAAAAAAAATAAAAATTATGTGAGAGAGAGAGAGAGAGAAAGAGAAAACTCGTGTAATTAGAAAAAAAATATTTAAATGTAATCGCATCACAAAAAAACTTATTAAAAAATTATTATTATTATTATTATTATTTATTAACTCACGAAACTAGAAAAAAAATATATATATATGTATTTTACACACGCATAAAAATGCGTAAACGCATTACGATAAGCAAAATTTAAATGAATATTTATATATACGCATAGAGAATATTATTTAAAAATAATAATAATAATAATGGAGAAAACCACGTGGTTTTAAATAAAAATTAATCGCGGCGGTTTTTTTGTTGTTGTTACTGCAAAGGATATGAGTTAGTGTATATATATATCGTGAAGTAGAAAAACATAAAAACGAAAATAGTAATAATAATAATAATATTAACGAAAACTGAAAAAACGAAAAAACGAAAAAAAAAATTTTTTTTTTTTTTTGTTAACCGAACCGATTGAGTTCCCGGCTGTAACTGCTCAGTAAACCGGATTCTGTCCGCATCTTCTTCTTCTTCTTCCCTTTTGAACAAGGTGTCTCTTTCTTTCTTTCTTTCTTTCTTTCTTTTTTCTATCTTTCTTTTTTTTTTTATCATTCTTTCTTTCTTTTTCTCTTTCGTTTTTTTTGTATTAGCTGCAAACGACAACCGACAAACACCTTTTAACACACGTTTTTTTTAAAAAATTCATTCATTTACAAAATGACGACATAATCATTTGTTTTTTTTTTTTGTCGTGTCTCCAGATCGAAAAATTTTGTTTTTTTTTTAAACTTTTAACCTTTATCAAAGTTTTATTATTGTAGATGGATGGATGGTTTGTTGGTTGTTTGTTTTATTTATCAGTTAGAGAAAAGTAAAGCCTTCGATGGTATGTAAATTCCTCAACCGTCTGCCTTGTTTTTTTTTTTCCTTTTTTTTTTTTCTCGAACCCGGAGAAAACATAACAACAACGACAACAACAACAACAACAACAACAACAAAAAAAAAGGTAAACATTACGTGAGTTTATATTTTTTTTTTTTTTTATCCCGAAGGGTTGGGAAAAAATAATGTACGGGACTTGAAATTTTTTTTATTTCGAAACGTTTCTCTCTCTCTTTTTTTTTTTTTAATGAATTTTTTTTTTCTTCGAACGAAAAAAAAACGTTATTATTATTATTATTATTATTATTATCGTTTAAACAATCAACTTATTATTATTATTCTTGTTTTTTTGTAACGTTAAAATTATTTTTTGAAAATTTAAAAAAAAAAAACGAATAATAATAAAATTATCCTGTAAAAAAATACAAATATTTGTTTTCCTTTTTTTTTTAATGATAATATTATTATTATCATTATTATTATTATTATTTAAATTATAAAAACATTTTGAAAATAAATGTTTTGGAAAAATAATTTCAAAATGTGAAAACTGGAGAGAAAGAGAGAGAGAGAAAAAAAATGGAAATAATAATAATAAAATGAGATTTTTCGCTTCTCACAATTATTACCTTTTTTTTATGGATTTAAGCGCGAGATTATCATTATCATCATTATTATTATTATTTTTTGATTAAAATTATCTACAAAAAATTGTTGTTGTTGTTGTTACGTCACGTGAGAAAAAAAAAATTAAAACTTAAATAAAAAAAAAAAATGTTTTTAAAGTAAACTATTAATAATTTAATATCGGTTCTTATTGATTTATAATTCCTTTAGGTCCCATTATTATTATTATTATTATTATTAATTGTATAATAAATCCCCCCCTAAAAATATATATTATATAAATACTCATTTGGAAAAATTCGATGGTTTTTAGAAAACCCTTAGAATTTTTTTTTTTGTTGTTATCATAAGAGTATAAATTTATTTATTAATTTTATTATTATTATTATTAATTATTATTATTATTGTACTTATTAAATCATTTATTTATTTTTATTAACGAGATCCCTGAGATCCCTAATTCATTATATATACATAACATCCAAACTAATTTTATTTTATTAAATAAATATTTACGATCAGAAAAAAAAAAAATTGAAAAATCAATAACGCGATCCTTATCAATTTTATTTTACATAAAAAAAATTTATTTTCCTAAATTTTTTTTTCGGGGGGGGAGTGGGGAGGAACGGCGGGGGCAGGGGTTAACAAACCCAAAACAAACATTTTAACCTTTTTAATTTTTTCAAATGTTAAAAATCAACGGGAATCAATAACAAAAATGGATTAACTCATAAATGAGCTCCCCCCCTTTTCCCCTTTTAAATCCACTTTACCCCTCCCTACCTCCCATTCCCGATCTCCACCCCCAATCCCCACTCCGCCTTCACTCCGACCCGGAGACTTTTTAAAAATAAAAACTTTATTTTATTGCTAAAGTTTTATTTTTTTCTCCCCTCTCCCCTCTTCGAAATTCGATAGATCGAAATAAATCGTTCGATAAAAATCGTTTTTTTTTCTTAAAAAAAAAAAAACAACCGAAAATAATAATAATAATAATAATAATAATAATAATAATAATAATAATAATAATAATAATAATAATAAAATAAGAAGAAAAAAAAAAAACTTTCGATTAAATTAATTAAATTTTAATGTACATAAATTTTTAAATAACTTTTGTATTTTTTTTTTTTTTTTTATACAAACTTATTATTATTATTATTTTTTATTTTAATTAAAAATTAGAAAAAAAAAAAAAAAACATTCATGAAATTTATTTATGTATAATTAGAATTTTTTTTCTTTTTCTTTTTCTAATTTTTAATTTTGTTTTTCAACTCAATCACAGTAGATTTGGTTAACGACAATCGTTTTGGTTGTTTTTGTTGTTTGTTGTATTAATTCATTCAACTTCTTATTATTTTCTGGAGATTTCGCCGCCTGGGATGTTTTTTTTCCTCTTTTTTCGATTTAGATAGGGAGAGAAAGAGAGAGGGGGAGAGACTAGAAGCACTAGATTTTTTTTATTTTGTTTGTTTGTTTGTTTTTTAAAGCTATTATCAGCTCGTTTGAGCTCTGGCCATCATTCCGTTGATCATTATGTTTGCAAGAGCGTTCCTCCTTTTACGCCACATTCCCAATATCTGTGCGTGATATTGTAATTGTTTATACCATTCTTTGGTCCTTTCGCAATCTTCCGCTTTGAATATGAAACTATCTTTTGTCACGAGCTCTTGCACTTCGAAAGATTCATCGATATCCGTTTCGCAACAAACAATTATTTTATCCAAATACAAGGGCTCCTACATATATATAAGAGAGATGAAAGAGAGAGAGAGAGAGAGAGAGAGAGAGAGAAAACAAAAACAATGAAAACATTACTTACCCTAATTAATGTGTATCGATTACATTTTTCTTTAACTAATAGTAGGGTCGCTTCCCTTATTCCCGTTTTGACCGGAAATATAAGATCCTCATCGGTGGGATCCATTTTGTATTTTGAATTTGGTTTTCCAAGAGTGACCAAAAGTACGAAAACGGGAGCGAGTTTTATCGTTTTCCCTCTTTTCCAATTATTATCGTTCGGTTGAGTGTATAATAATTTTCCCTCTAAAACGAATCTCACTTCTTCGTGATTCCATTCCAAAACGTCCACGGCCATTTTACGAAGTTTTATGTTCATTATTTCGGATTCCGTCGCGACTTTTCGACCGCTAATTGTCGCCGTTGAAAATCTTCTCCATACTTTTGTCGCGCTCACGTCTTTAGCTTCCTATTTAACAATAAAAAAAATAATCTAATGAGAGTGGGGGAGGGAGTAGGCGGCGGCGGTGGCGGCGGGGGGGGAAGGTGGAAGCGCAGGTGTAAACTATTTGCGTTATAATAATAATAATAATAATAATAATAAGAAAAAAAAAGAAGAAGCAAATTACATTGGAATAAACGAATTTTTTTTTTTTTTTATGCGAAACGGAAATTAATTTAACTTACGGAATTCATATGTTCCAAATGAAGTTCAATTTTATGTTGAGCTTCTTTAAGCGTTTCCCTATTTTCCTGTTGTACAGGTGTTACTTTGTACAGTCTGGCTAGTAAAAGGGGATATTTAGTAACTCTTTGAACTGGCACCTGCGTACAAAATATTATTATTATCATAAGAATATTATTTGACAATTCGATATAAAAAAATTTTTTTTGCACTTTTTTTTTTTTTTAAACAAAAACTATCGTTTAATAATAATAATAATAATAATTTCAATTTAAACAAAACGCGACACGCAAAACATAATAAAAATTAATGTTTAAAATTGTATTGATATTAAAATACAAACTCACTGACATTAGTTTTAGTGATAAAGGCTAACGTTCTAAAGTTTACTTAAAAAGAGATAACCTTTTCTTTCTCTCTCTCTCTCTCTCTCTCTTTCTCTTTCTCTGATTATTATTATTAGTAATAATTTAACGGAAAAAAAAAAAAAATTACCGACACTACTACTAATAATATTAACATGTAAACATCAATTATTATTATTATTATTTATAGTTACTAAAAATAAATTATATAAAAATTTTTTCGAAAAAAAAATATAGAAAAAAGGTTTGTACCATTAAAAATGAATTAAGGTTCATTCTTCTTAGAACTGTGTTTTCCATTTGCGAAACTCTTAAGAATATTCTTAAAAGTTCTTTTTCCTTTTCCAAATTCGTTAACAACATGGCTGCCCCTCCCTGTCGTATGCAATAACGTTCGAAAGCGTGCAACATGGGACCCGCTTCTAAAAATAATTTTCCGACGTTTACGGTTAAAAAATCTTCGTCTCCCTGCTCCATGGCTATTTCTAACGTGTCTCGCAATCTTTCAATGAGAATTTTACTATTTTCCAGTAATTCTTCTGTGTTTAAAAAAATAGCCGACAATTGTTCTGGAGTCAATAACCCCGCTACCAACATCGGAGTGTAAAATTCTTCTAAAATTATTTTAAGATCTCTTCCGTATTTTTCTTCCGTTTCAACTATTTCTTGTATTATTTCCTTTCTTTCCGATCTTTTTTTTGCACATTTCCTACAGACTAATGGTATGTACATGGCACCGCTGATCATGCAACAAACAACAAAAAAACAAAAAAATTAAATTTCTTTTTTTTTTTTGGAAAAAGGAGGGGGAAAGGATAAACCAAATTCTCACCTTTCTGTAACCTTTGCTTCGACAATTTGATCGCAATCGTCGCATAAATTCCGCGGATCTTCTTTTATGCTCGAATACGTCTGCCATTTGCTTCTCGATGTGTGGCTCGCTTCCGAACCCACTCCAGAATCGTTTCTTTCAACTTCGGCAGAACTTTTCTTGTGAAATTTGAGGGGCGGCATTTTCTCGGGCGTGCCGAGAACCGAATTGACGTTATCATCGCTCGAATTACTTATTTGACTGTACCTATTTATCGACAAATCCATTTCCGAATCCGTTTCCGACGATATGAATTTCGCATAACTGATCTTTCCGAATTCAGATAGATCCGGAGAGATGTTGTTATCTCGATCTGAGTAACCCTTATCATTTTTATCGTAGGTCAACCTTTTACAATCGACGGAATCATCGCCGCTGATCGTGCTTCCGTTAAAATATGAGTCACCCTGTACTCTTTCTTTTGCATCGACCAAATAACTGAGAATGTCGTATTTTGATGCTCCTTCAAATATTGATTTTGCCGTCGATTGAGATTGTGGCGTTTCAGCTGCACTGTCGAAAACCGGAAACGGAGCGAGAGGAGGAAGTCGGGAAGGAAATGCTTCGTCATCTAAATTAGAACCGATTTTATCGTAAATTGGTTCTTCTTTAATAGTCTCGTAAATATTTTCTTCATCATCGTCGTCGTGGTCACATTCACAGGCGTCACCGTCATCATCATCATCATCATTATCATTTTCTTTTTTCTTATTCTCTTTAATATCATTTTGAACTTCGTATTCACATTCTAATTTATTTTTCTCTTGTTCCATTGTATCCTCCGTTTCTGTTATGTAAATTTTACTTTTAGTTACCACCGGTGGTGAAATTACATTGTTTTCCGATTCATTATTCGATTTCAATTTTTTATTTTGATTGTTTTTAAAACTATTATTTCTACTTGTGTTAGCAGAAGAATTTTTTTCCAAACTGTTATTTCGGGACGTTGTTGCCGACGAATCTTTGGATTTGGCAACAACACCGTTCCTTACATTTCTCTCATCCTGACACGATGATTTCGATAATTCTTGAGTTTTTTCACATTCCTGAGAATCGACAAAAAGTTTCAATGTTTGTTTCAAATCTTTTTGATTGTTTGACGTTTGTTCATTAATTTGTTTATCATTATTATCATTATTATTATTCGAAACGTCTCGATCCGTTTTCCCGCAAACGTGTGGAATTAAATTCATTCGAACGGCTTCGACTGGATCTAACATTTCCAATTGTTTTTTATTTGAATTGTTGAGAAATTTATCGGGTGCGGTCGTCGTCGTCGTCGTCGTCGTCGTTTTCGTCTCGTCATCATTCATTTTCAAAATGGTCGAACAAGTGTCACCCACAATCAATGTGGTTTTGTTATCCGTGGATAAGACCGGAATCACCGTGGAATTAGAACCGGTTTCGATGATGGTGCAAGTCGACGAACTGATTTCTTTATCGCAGGGTTCGGTCGTTACATTAATCGTGACTTTATTACTATCCAAAGGATGAAAATTGCTTATTATAACCGACGTTTTCCTCTTCGGCTCTTTTTCTATTTCGTTTATTACATTTTTAGGATGAATCGTTATGGATGGTTTTTTACTTTCCACGTTTTTCCCCATCGACTCCGTATTTTTAATTAAATTCGAATTTAATTTCAACGTCGTCTTTTCATTTTTCTCTTCTGTCGTATTCGTTTCGAAACAAGATTTTTCCGATTCGACAGACTCCCGAGTCTCTTTTTTATTCGCGTCAACGTTCGCATTCGGTGAATCATGGCATGATTCTTTAACGGAAACTTTAACAGATATCGTACCTGAATTTTTATCAACCTTTTTCATGGGAATTTTTCTCGACGGTGGACTTGGCGCGGGTGCTTTTGTTTTAACACCCACCGCATTAGGTTTTAAACGTACTTTAGAATTTCCATTTGTCGTTTTAGACGGCGAAGATTTTTGTCGATCCGACTCGGAATTATCTATCAATTTACTAAATTCTTCGTACGTTATTAAATTTCCGGAAAGTTTTTGCTTCGATTTGACCTCTCCTCCTCCTCCTCCTCCTCCTCCGTTCGAAGAAACCATCGTTTCTCCCGGATTTTTACTCTTGACGATTTTTTCAAATTTAATATTTTTTTGATTCGCGTTTGATTTATCGGTAAATATTCCTCTCGTATCTGATCTCGTTCCTCTAGTTCTCAGAGCCATTGTATCGGTAAATTGCACGGAACTCGATGAACTTCGTGATGTTGTTGTACTATTATTATTATCATCATTTTTAGAATTTATCGTTGGAGGAGTTGATCGTCTATCGCTATAACTTCTCCTTAATCCAGATACGGAATGATTGTTATTATCTACAAAAGATAATAATAATAATAATAAATTAAACTTTTACTTATTAACTTTTTCCATAGAGCATCAAGCAATGCACAATTCTAAAACGTGGTTAGTTAAGGCGAAATTAGCGTTTGTAATGACGGGTCATTAAATAGATAATTTTTTAGAAAAAAAAAAAACTAATTATTTTACATGATATAATAACGAGACCATGTGCAATAACTTATTAATCATCATAGCAGGAGTCATTTAAATATGCATAAGTTACGAGTGATGGAAAAGTTAAACGATGACAGCATTTTCAAACCACTCATGTGTTAAAATTATTTGTTAATTTATCAACGTCTTTCAAAAAAAAATTGTAATGATAATGATAATAATAATAACGACGACGACGTCACGAATGATTTTCTTATAACCTCTATTAGAAATTCACGTGTAGCTTGGAAAAAATAAAAATAAAAATTTTTTTCGAAAAGGTTCAAAAACCCGGGAAATTTTCATTTAAAAAAAAAAAAATTGATTTTCCATGTTAAAATTAGAATTAGTTAATTAATAATTTCCACTTCAAAAAACGTTTCTTTTTATTAAGTGCTTTTCTTTTTCCTAAAACATAATATATAGATAGAATATGTATTTAATTCCGCCATTTTAATTTTATTTAATAACAATTCATAAAAGTCATTTTTATTATAATTAACAAAATATAAAAGGAAAAATTAATTAATTACGATTAAATTTTACTTTTTTTTTTTTACGTGTAAAATAAAATAATAAGAAAAGAGAGAGACAGAGAGAGAGAGAGACAGAGATATTGTTTAAAAATTTTACATTTCGTGTACGAACAGAAATTAATTTGACCTTGTTCTATAAAAATTTACTAAATAATATCGAAAATATAAAAAAAATTGATACTGAGTAAATAATTTTCTTTTTTGTTTTTTTCTTATGGGTAGGCGGAAGATTGGCTAAATAATTTTTTTTTTGTACGTGGATCCCACGTACAAAAATAATAATAATAATAATATTATTATTAATTATTTTTTACAAATTTAGATTAATTAGTTCAACAAATAATAATAATAATAACGTTTACTATTTGATTTTCACATACGCACGTAAGAGATATTGATGTAATTCGATATTTACGTAACGGATTTAAATAAATTTTTTTGAATATAAAACAAAGGGTTAACCTTTTTTTAATCCGTATTAAAATCATCGTCTCCGTCATCATCATCATCTTCATCATCATAATCATCATTATTTTTTTCTAATATGAAAACGTGGTTTTTTTTATGTTATTCGAGTGAAAATTTTCAATCACGTTTACGTACGGCGTTTAACATTTAAGAGATTTCTTTTTTTAGTGTGTGTGTGCGCATGCGCGAGAGAGTGCGGGAAAACTAAAAAATTTAAGCAAAAAAAAAAAAAAAGAAAGAAAAAAGAAAAACAATGAAAAGGTGGCATTAAAACCTTGCATTCCACGTAACGAATGAAATGAAAAAAAAAAAAATTATGGAAAGCGACAGGAAGTCAAGGCCTTTGACACAACAAAACATTTGATATTTGGTGAATGTATTATTATTATTATTATTGATATTAATTGTGAGTAAAAGGTAAAAATTTATTTTTTTTTTCCTTCCCTTTTTTTTTTCTTTACCTCCTTTTACTTGAGCTTTTCAGAGGGGAAAAAACAAAAACCTTAAAGTTTACATCATCATCGTATCATTTGCTTCAAGGCAGAGGGAAAAAAAAAAATTTAGGTTTAGGTCATAAATCTTTTTTTTTTAAAGAGAACACGTTTTAACAAAAACAAAAAGAGAGAGAGAGAGAGAGAGAAAAATGGTCGGAAGTTAAAAAAACAAAAATGTGAAAAAGGATTAAACAATATTTACATCAACACCGCAGGAAGATTAGTTTCATTGTGGTAAACCTTTTTTCTTTTTTTTTTTGTAAAAATGAAAGCACGCGATCCGGATAATCATCCTTTGATTTTTTTACCATTTAAACCCCCCCCCCTTCCCTCCAAAAAAAAAAAAATAATTAAAAAATAAAAAAGTTATAATTACCATTGAGAGATGAATTATCCTTAGCAGAAGACTCTTTGAATTTTTGATTTTTATCGTTAACGATATTATTTTTTTCCATTTCGTTTTCGTCGCCGCCGCCGCCACCGCCGCCGATTTTTTTAATTTTCTCAACGATTAAAATCCCATTTTCGACGTTTTTCCTTTGTTTTACATCCGGTTCGGTTTTCATTATTATTTCATTTATTTTTAAATCATCATCATCATCATTATCATTATTATTATTACTTTCATATTGATTTTCTATAACGTTTTCCAATTCCGTCGTCGTTTTATTATTACCATTTAAATTTTCAAATGAATTATTCACTTTAAACTGAACTTGTTTTTTTTTCTTTAACGTGTTTTGACTTTGATTTTTATTATTATTATTACTATTATTATTATTATTACTACTACTACTATTATTATTATTATTATTAATTAAATTTAATTGCGGCATTGAATTTTTCCATAAATTATTATCCGATTCTAATTGAATTGGAGGACTATCGTTATGATCGATGATCGAACCCTCGAATATGCTCGAATCGTCTCCGTTTCCGGGTGGTTTTTTCAATATTGATTTTATCGATAAGTTCGGCGAGGATTTCGACCTCGATTTCGTATGTTTTAAATTTGTTTCTTTTAAAATAATAGGCTTTTCTTTTTGCCTTCGCGGAGGCCTTTGCGGGGATAACGCGGCATCGTCTCCGGTTTTTTTATCAATCGCAACAACTCCCGAATCGTCGCTATCGTTAAGACTCTCTCTCATCTCTCTTTTCGATATTTGAAACCTTTGACCGTTGCACACAATATCAGCCTTATTTGAATTTTCATTCGAAAATTCTTTCGATTCTGTTTTTTTCGACGATACTCTAATAAACTCAGTCTTATTTAACTTTGGCCGCATTATTGTCAGCTTTGAACTATCAATTTCAGATGCGTTTATACCGAATTCATCACTCGAATCGTTACTATAGTCTTTCGATTCGCTTTTGTTTAATTCGTAAACGTCAACTTCACATTCTAAAATTGATTTCCTTCTTCCGACGACTTCTTCCTCTGGTTTCGTTCGGTCTTCTTTTTCGTTTCTCCAATATTTCATTTCTTTTCCGCTTGATTTCGATTTATGAGTTTCTATGGGGGATTCTCGTTTTTGTAGGAGAGGATAAGATTCTATAGAATTGGGCCTTTTACTCTGTGAAAGTTTATACGTTCCTAATGTAACGGATTCGGCGTTATCGACGGACGATCCTAATCTGTTTTTTCTCATTACGTTGTAAGGATCGGAAACTCCTAAAATGGATGATGATGTTTTTTTACCACGAACGGAAACGGAATCTTTTAAACAACTTCCCTTGCTTATTGTGTGACCTCCCGTTTTTATTTTTTTTCCAGCATACGTCACGGGTTCGAGTACGCCGTTGTTACCACTACTACTACTACTACTACTACTACCACCATTGGAAAATTCGTAAATTTTAAAATCATTTTTATCACCGGTACGACTTTTATCGAGACTATTCGGAAATGACGGTTGACTAAATCCCCTATACCTGACTGGAGAAACACTTTTTAAAGGATCGCTAAAATATACACCATTGGATGAACTTTGGTAATTATCATTTAGTCCTCTGGACGGAGGTGGTACGACTCCAGGGTAAATGAACAAACTGGGTCTCGGAGTTGGAGCTCCCCGCACTCCCACGGTTCCGTATAGCCACGTTTCGGCATATTTAATGCTTTTCGTTAGTACTCCATTCGAAAGAGTCCCATATTTTTGTAAATAATCGGGATGAACCATAAAATTAGATGATTCGATACCCGATGATGATTTACTCCCCGTGATTTTTCCACTGCTTTTTCCAATCGTTCGTTGTTTCTCTTTTCCATTTTTTCTACTTCTATTTTGATTGACTTCCATTGAATATTTTTATAAGAAAAAAAAAACATACGTACATTTTTAAAAAATTCAGTTCGAACGTAATACTTATACATTTTCCACGTAATAATAATAATAATAATTAAAATTTACAAATGTTTTTTTATTGTTAATTTTTTAAAATAATGCAATCGTTCGCAACAACATTCAACTCCATTTTTTTTTTTTTTTTTTTTTTTACGCAATTCACACTCATTATAAATTATTATTATTACAATTTTTTTTTTTTTTTTTTTTTTTGTTTGAATGAGTAGCGTAAGAGGAAATTTTTAATTGTAAAAATTACGTAAAATATAAAAGGAAAGAGAGCAGCAAACACAAAGCGTAAAAAAAATAGGTTCAAAATAAATGCTGAGTTAATTTATATATTATTATTATTATTATTATTAATAATTATCGCTAATGTTTTTTTTGCTTTGCGGTTTAAAAAGAAAAAATGTTTTGAAATTATCCCTACCACTCCTCCCTTCCCCCCAGTATTATTTATTGTACTTTTTATTTTTTTTACACTTCGGTATAGTTTTTTAAATTTTTTATTATTTAAATAAATACATTACTGATATGTGGGGGGAAGGCCCTAAACCGAATTTTTAAATCAATTCGGGTTGTTTTTCTTCATACAAATCTTTGTGACCAGAAGCCATATTAACAAAAAATCAATTTCTATGTTTTTTTTTAAAAGAAAATTAATATACGAGATATTTAGATTCGATTAAATTTTTTTTTTATTTTTTTAAAATAAATTTCTACCTTAAAAAAAAGAAAAAAAATAGAGATCGTTTTTTTGCTATTCGAGTGAAAGGTAGCAGCAAGTAGTAGAGTAAAAGGCAACAACAACGAAAGTAAAAGTAGCATAACGAGTAATGAATGGAAAGTAAACACGTTCGAGCAAAATCATCAGGTCAAAAAAAAAAAAACTAATGATAATAATAATAATAATAATAATAATAATAATAATAATAATAATAATAATAATAATAATAATAATAATAATAATAATTCAACTTCTTTCCTTCTTCTCTCTCCGTGTACAAAAATCATTTTTTTTTTTAAACCATTATTGATGTAATATTTTTTTTCCTCCTCGTTTAATAACATATACATATTTTTTTTATTTAAATTCCGTTTTCCATTTTTATTTAAAATAAATTAAATAAATAAATAAATATATTTATATACATGTTGTGTGGTAACATAATAATTTTAAAAAAAAAAAAAAAAAAAAAAATGAAAATGTGAAGGACGTCGACGACTACGGTGATTTTAATATGGCGATTGTAGGTTTGCAATGAATTTGTACATTTTAAACCAAAGTTTATAATAATAATAATAATAATGATATTAATATACGGAAGCATAAAAGGTGAGAGATACTTTGTTCGACTAGAGGTCAAGGATGTATTTCTCGCATCAAATAAAAAATTAAAAAAAAAAAAAAAAAATAAGAAATAAAAACCTAAAAAAAAAAAAAAATTAAAAAAACAGGTTTTTAAATTTTTTTTTGAGAAACGTTTAAAATGTCAAACCTCTTTTTATTTTTTAAGAAAAAAAAAAAGAAACATTTAATAAATAAATAAATTTAAAAAAAAACTTGTTATTTGCAATTTAATAATATAAATAAATAAATAAATAAATAAATAATTTTTTTAAAATAATTTGTTTCATAATAAAAAAAAAAATAAATAAATGATATGGATTCAGCACGTAAATTTTTCTTCTTTTTTTTTTTTTTTTTTAATTTTTTTATTTTCTATTTTAAAAAATTTTCGAATTAAAATTATCTCGGTAAATTAAACTATAAAAGGTTGCTCTCATCTCGTTTTTCTCTTTTTTTTTTTTTCGAACGTGAATTTTTTAGAAAAATTTTAGAAAATATTTTCGATACCGCGGCAAATGCAATTTGTAATTTTCAAACTAATATGTCATGGCCACGTGCAAAAATCCCGAAAGTTAAAAAAAAAAAAAAAAAAAAAAAAAAACGTGTACGTGTACGTGTTCGAATACATTTTCTATACATATTATATATAATATATAGTATATTATATATAGTATATAATATATATATTGCAAAATGCGATAAAATTGAAATTTATTAAAAATAAAAATACGAAAGATTAAAGTGGTTATTGTGAAATTTTATATATTTTTTTTATCAGTTTTACAGGTGCGTGCGTGCGTGCGCGTGTGATAAGTACCTGTACGGAAAAAATTTATTTTGACCTCTTGAAGATGTTTAAAAAATAAAATAAAATAAAATAAATTGAAGATGATTAATTTTAATAAAAAATTCACACAAAAAGCCATTCAATTTAATTACAAAATTTTTTTTTTATTATTTTTACTCAAATGTAATTTTCGAAGGTTATCCATCCCAGCAACAACACACACACACATTAAAAAATTAATAAATTTATTATATTTAAATTTTTTTTAATTATTATTAAAATACCGTTAATAATATTTATTTATTTATTTTTTTTTTTTTTAAATTTGTTCATAGAAACCGGGTAGTTATTTAATAAGTTAAAAAATGAAATGATGATAGCGTGTGCGAGAAAACGTGGATCTAACACGACGATGAATTTTTGATTATAAATTTTCGTAATCGTACCAAAAAGGTTAAATTGTGAAATATGTTAAAATAATAATAATAATAATAATAATTACGTAATAATAATGATGGGTTTCCCAACGTACCACCGCACACACGCACACACACACACAACCGAAAACATATTTTCTTTTTTTTTTTATATATATTAAAAATCATCATCGAATTAAAAACGGTAGTTTTACGTTATTTAAAAAAATTTGTTATTGTTTTTAAATTTGATTTTTTATACCATTGAGAAAGCAAAAGCAGACGACGAAAAGAAATATCGATTTATCCAACGGATAATTTTTTTTTTCCAATCAATTAATCGTCTAGCGGTTCTTTCAATATTTATAAAAAAAAAAAAAAAAACTTTTTAAGGTAACAGGTAGTTTTTTTTTCCTCTCGAAATATTCGTGGGAAGCTAGATAAGGCAGGTAGGATTTTTTTTTACATTAAAAAAAAAAATTCAAATGTCCCGAAGGAAGGAAAAATTTTTTTTTTTTGAATGGAATCAGAAAAATCCCGATTTGGATCCTTTGGAAAATTTTTTTCTTTATACGCGCATAAGCTAAGTACGAAAATAAAATTCATCAAAACATTTTAATTTTTAATATCGACACCCCTGAATTTGTCCTTTCCCGTTTTTTTTTTTTTTTTTTTTTTTCGGGTTATATAAAAAAAAAAAATTTTTTTTTCGCGCCCTTTCCCGTCAATTTAAAAACAAAAACAATTAATGGCAAAACATTATTAACATTAACCGCTCATTAATAAAAAATTTCAAATTAAAATCAGTTATTATTATGTTATTCTCTTTAATAGTAGTAGGGGGGGAAGAATTTAAATAAAAAAAAAATTTTTTTAATTTTCATTTTTTTTAATGGGCCCTAAAATCCTTAAAAAAAAATTTTGAAAGGCGGGGGCAGAAAATTTTTTTTGTACAAAAAAAAAAAAAAAAAAAAAAAAAAAATGACACAAATTATAATTATTTTTTTTTAATGGTTTTTTTATCTTCCATCGAAACATTTACATAAAAAAAAAAAACAAAAATTATGTACTGATAACGGTGGTTACGTTATTGCATAAATAATAATAATATTTTAATTATTATGAACCTATGTATTCATTAAAAATCATACGCACGAATTTACCTCGAATAAAGTTAAAAAGGAAAATAATTTAATCGTACCTGAAATTGGGGAACAAAGACCCCGTAGTAAGGGTCGAGAATTGTTTCATTTCTTCTAACTATTAAAACGCTATCCGAGGCCCCGGTCGGGGGGGGTGCCATATTGAAAATGTCCCGAAATTTTTACACCCCATTGAAGTAATGATTGTGACATCACAACTGAAAATAAATAAATAAATAAATAAATTTTTATTAAAAATAAAAAAAATTTTTATGACTTTTCATAAATTGGGAATTCATGAAAGAATAAAAAAAAAAAAAAAAAAAAAAAAATTTTTTTCTGACATTTCATAACCTCCTGGTCTTAAATTTAGAAAGGAACAATCTTTTTTTTTTTTTTTTTTAAAGAAAAAAAACTCTTAAGTTAAACAAGAAGATGATGATGATGATGATTTTTTTCTTTTTTCTTTTTTCTCTCTCTTTCTTTCCTTTTACTTTTCAATTTACGTACTAAAATGTCGTCGTCGTCGTCTGCTAGTAAAATATAGAGAAAGTAAAAAAAAAAAATCTATATATATATATATATATATATATATTTTAAATTACAAAATGAAAAACAAAATGTTCGGATGATTTCAAATCTCCAAGATAAAATCCATTTGAATGTCTTTTTCTGGGGGGAGAGTGGGGAGAGAAGGGGAGGGGAAGAAAAGGGGAAAGAGAGGGGGTAAAGGGCAGGGCTTTTTTAAAAACCATTACCGAGCCATGGGACGTTTTTTTTTTTTATTATTTAATTATATTAAAATATTTAATTTAAATGATTTTAAAAAGGAGAAAGAAGGTTTTTAATTTTTTTATTTAAAGTAGGAAGAAAATAAAAATTGCCCTTTCATTTATAACTTTACATTTTAATTAATAATAATAATAGTAATAATAATAATAATAATAATAATAATAATAATAATAAATTTAAGAAAAAGGAGGAAATGACTGTACGATCTATCCATCTGTCATTCGATAGGAAAGAGATAAAATAATTTATAAAAAATCAACTTTTTATTATTTTATTACTTAAAAAATTTATTCAAAAAGCAGAAAGTTTATTCAAAAAAGAAACTTTTTACATAAATGGAAAGATAATATATGTAATTAATAAATTTAAAAAAAATTTATTTTTTTTGGCGCGAAAAATTTAAAATAATCAATCATATACAACTAACACAAATAAAATAAAACGGCCAACGTGTAACTAACTATCTCTTTTTCGCACATGAATTATTCAATTATTATTATTATTATTATTAATTTTTGCTTTATTCTTTTTAAACAAGGAAAAGTAAAAGTTTAACAACAACAACAACAAATAATAATAATAATAATAATAATAAAATTTTCAATGAAAAAACAATTATCTATAACTATTGTCAAGTGTCAGACGTTTACGTTGTTTTTACTGTCAATTATTACGTAATATGAAAAACAACAACAACAAAATTTTCTATGGAAAGTAGTAGTTTTAATATTATTATTATTATCAATTTTAAATTTCCACGACCATGTTCTTTTGTCATATCGTTTACGTAAACTTTGTACGAATGCAAGTAAAATTAAATGGAAAAAAAAAAAAAAAAAAACGAAGGGAGCCATCAATTTTAATAAATAAGCCGAGGCCATATTATATTATATATATGAAAAAATTTGATAAAAATGATTTCCACCTTCTTCATTTTTTTTTTTTTTTTTTCAAATGTTGCCACACGTAAAAAAACTCGGCATTTATTTAATTATTATTATTATTATTTTTATATTTTTGCATCATCTTTTCAATGACTCGTTTTAACAAATATTTTTTTTTTTTTTTTTTTTTTTTTAAGGTTTGTTTTTCTGGTTTTACAACATTTGAAAATCTTTTATCACCTGGTCATTCTTTTTTTTTTTTTTTGTTGGTTATTTAATAATCGTTTGTTTGTTTGTTTGTGTGTATGTTTTTTCCTTTTAGAAAAAAATATCATCATCATCATCATCATCACGTTCGATTTTAATTTGAACGACGATTGCAAAATGGATTCAATCAAAAGAATGAAGGAAAACAAAAGCAACAACAAAAAAATTGTTATTATTATTATTTTTTTTCTCTCTGTTCTCGTAATTTCTCGTGAGCGAGCATTTAAAAAAAAAAAAAATTATATAATGATATTTTTTTTTTGTATAATAATAATAATCAGATTGTAAAAGGCTCAAAGGTGAAGGTACACTGGATTTTAATTTTTTAAAAAATATGGTTAAAATTTAAATTTAAAAATTTTTTTATTCTTCATATATAAAAACGTTTTCACTTCCTTTATTTTCCACATTTTTAAAAAAAAAAAATTTTGTTTTCTATAATAATAATAATAATAATAATAATAATAATAATAATAATAATAATAATAATAATAATAATATATTTAAAAAAAATTCGATTCGCTCTGAAAACATTTATTTATTAACAATTACGTGATTTTTATTAATTACTATTAATTTTTATTATTAAGTAATATTTATATAAATACGAAAATTTATGTAAAAAAAAAGGGGGAGGAGAGAAGAGAAGGGAGGAAAGAAGAGAGGGGAAAACAAACAGTTGCAAAATAGTTTTATTAAATCGAAAAAAAAAAAAAAAAAAAAAAATGTTGTGAAAGCTTTTTTTTTTTTTTTTTTTTTAATACCCCCCGACCTACAATCAAATTTACGGCCGTTAAATCACGAAATCGACCTTTTTGATTATGTACCCCCAATTGAAATTTTTTTTTTTTTTAAATTTTTTTTTTTAACCAACGGTTCAATAAATACCCTTCGAGAGGAAACTTGCAAAATTTATTTATCATTTTTTTTTTTTTGGGATTAAAAATTTTTTTTTGTTATTAACAACAATTTGCCTTGTTGCTTGAATGCATGCAAAAGAAACAAACAAATGAATTAATTGATGTGCTAAAAACTAAAACAAAGAAAATTTAACGGTAAAAAAATAGAAAGAAAGAAAGAAAGATAGATAATCTACTTTTCTACACAATTGCAAATGGATGAAACAAAAAATTTCGACTTCCATTTTATATTCGAAAAATTTTTTAAAGTAAAATTATGTAACAAACAAACGTTCATAATTCGAATAATTAACCAAAATGAAAAATTTTTTATATTATTATAATAAAATATTATTATTATTATCATCATTACCATTATTATTATTATTTTAAATTTAATAATGCTAATAAAAAAATAAAAAAGAAAAAAAAGAAAAACATTAAAAGTTTATTATTATTATTATTTAGATAATTTATTTGTTTATTTTTTTTACTTTTTTTTTTATTTTTTAACGGTTGGCAAAACTTTTTTTTTTGTTGCCTTTCCTTATATTTAAATTATTAAAAATAATAATAATAATAATAATAATAATAATAATAATAATAATAAAATTCGTGATTTCCAAGTGCATGAATTCAAAATTTAAAAAAAAAAAAAAAAAAAAAAATAGTTATCTAAAAGAGAAAGTATCTCAGAATGCTTACGAAACTGCATATATATATATATATTTAATTTAAAAAGGGGGAGGGAGGAGGAGAAGAAGGAGGAGAAAGAGGGAGGGGAAGGGGGAGAAAGAGGAGGAGAGGAAGATTCTAAAAAATGTATTTTAGTTATATATTTATATCGTCTGATTCTTTTGCAAACGAGTTTTAAGCCTTTTTTTTTCAAAAATTTTAACCTCATAACCTCTCGTGTTTTTTATTAAATTAAATAAAAATTTTATAACCTAAGAATTGGAATTTGTTTACGTAAATAATAATAATAATAATAATAATAATAATAATAATAATAATAATAATAATAATAATAATAATAATAATAATAATAATTTTTAATTATTCAACGAAATGTTTTAAAATAAGATATCAATTATAATTAAAATCAACTTGTGTGTGTGTGTTTATAAACGAAAAATTTTTTCTTTCGTAAAACATAGTAAAAAGTAAAACACCGAAAATATAAAATAAAACTAATTAAAACGAAACAATCGTCGCAACAACGACAAACAAATGAAGAAACAAACGAACAAACAACAGCAAAAAAAAAAAAAAACTACAAAGGAAAATTTCGAAAACGATTCATTATTACTCTTTAATTTAAATTTATATATATATATATATATATATATATATTTATTCGCGTGGAAAATTTTTTTTTTTTTTTCATGTTTTCATACGAAATCCAAACGATATGAAAATCAAAACACCAACACAATTTTAATT
>NW_002987333.1:74902-80480 GCF_000006295.1 Pediculus humanus corporis
TTATTATTATTATTATTTATTAACGACACAAACGATATAAAAAAATTTAATACAGTATAAAATATATATATATATATATGTCAACGTCAGTAATAGACAACGTTTTGAGTTTTTTTTGCTCGTGTCCTAACTTGTGTCGTCATACTTTTAACTTTTAACTTTTTTTGTTGTCTTAACAAAGTGCTAAACGATTAAAAACCTACAAAAAAAAAAGAGAAAAAAAAAAAGTTTTGATAATTAGCAAGTAAGTAAGTAAGCGAGTGAGCAAGTGAGTAAGTGAAAAAAAAAAAAAAATTTTTTTTTAGAAAACCAAGTTCACCGATCATTTTCACCGATATTAAAACCATTATTTATAATTAAAAAAAAAAAAAAATTTATTTTTATCATATATATACCGTATTTACGATTTCATTAACACTTTAAACGTAGATAGATAATGTGACGAGTGAAATTTTTTTTTTTTAAGGGTCTACGAAATGACGAGGAGGAAAAAAAAATTAATAATAATAAATTTTTTAAACCTGACCCCTCTCTCTCCCTCCCTCTCCCCTTCTATCCCTTCTACTCCCCTACCCGACGTACCTGATTTTGATGATTAATACTTTAAACGCGTAATAAAAAACCCAAAACAGAAAGAAAAAAAATACCTTTTGGCACCTTGGATTGACGTAACGATATTTATAAAAAAAAAAACCGAGGTGTGTGTGTGTGTGTGCGGGTGCGCGAGTGGGTTATTTCATTAATTTAATCGATGAGTCATTTTCGTGTCGTAGGTACGGTCACAACCTTACCAACGGTCATGTCGAAAAAAAAACCATACGAAATCACTATGAAAGTAAAGAAAAATGAAAAAAAAAATTTTTTTTTTCGGTACTAAGTGTGGTAAGGTGTGTGTGCGTGCGTGCGTGAGTGCGTGCATGCTTGCGCGTATCTAAAATCTAGGGAAAAAAAAAAGCGTTCATAATCGTACGAGTACCATCACCGCCACCACCACCACCACCGCCATCGCCACCGCCACCTTGATTTCTTTTTTTTTTTTAAATGCGTCCGTGCAGTGAATATAATTTGCACCGAGATGTTTGGCCCCCTTAATAAATATCAAACTAGGGCGAAAGGGCAACCGTTCAATATTCCGCGAGCGACATACATAATTTTTTTTTTTTTTTTTTACTGTTTATTTACTTATTTATTTATTTTGCATATAAATCATTATTATTATTACGATTATTATTTAAATGCAATTAATTTATATACGTATATAAATAATAATAATTATTTCTCTCTCTCTCTCTCTCTCTTTCTCTCAATGTTTACAATGTGTATTTAAATTAAATATCGATAAAACGGTTTGCGTACGACAAGTTTTTTTTTTTTTTAAATATTTTTCGTGACATTATTAAACCGAAACGTTAAAAAAAAAAAATTTTTTTTCCTTAAATATCTAATAACAATAATTATTAAAAAAAAAAAACGTTAAAAATGCAACAACAACAACAACAACCACAATTCAAATCTTACATCATAATTATTTTTTCGTTAAAAAAGGCCTTTTAAATACCTGAAATCCTTTTTTTTTTTTTATTTCTTTCTTTCTTTCTATTCATTCAATAACATCCGTTAAAATTTCCGTTATTTAAGAGAGTCTCGAATTATTTATCAGAGTTTTTTTTTTTTTAACTTTCAAATATGAAGTCGTTTTTTTTTTTTTTTCATATTTAGTTCATTATATTTATAATAAAAAAAAAAAACTTGTCGAAAGATAAATTTACAAGAGAATTAATTATGTTTATTAATTATTTGACGATAATTTTTTTCGTTTTCCCCCACCACCACCTTCTCCTCCCTCCCTTCCACCCTTTCTCCTTTTTTTTCAGTATTAAAATTAATATAAAATAAATCAAAACTTTTTTATATAAAAAATACAATAAAATAAAATAATAAAAAAATTTACCCGGGCTCGATTATTTATAAACGAATGTAATAATAATAATAATAATAATAATAATAATAATAATAATAATATGCACATGATCGTAATGGAGAGGAGAGTAACGTTTAAAAAAAAAAAAAAAAGTAGGAGATGAAAAGAAATTAAAAAAAAAAAAAAAAAAACTTTCTTAAATGATTTGAAAGTAAAAATTTCTTTTACACGAAAAAGAAAATTAAATTTAAATTTATTATTATTATCATAATCATTATTATTTTGTTTTTTTTTTTACACGTTATAAACGTTGGGCGGTCAAATAAATTTAATTCCAAATTTTTTTTCCGTCATTTTATTATTATTATTATTATTTTAAATTTTCAAAAAAAAAAAAAAAAAAAATTTACGCCCTTCGAAAAAAGTATTCGAAAAAAAAAAAAAAAATAATAATAATAATAATAATAATTCAACGATTGTTTTTTGCTTTTTTTTTTTTTCGTTTAACATTTTTATATATATATTATTAAATATAATAATAATAATAATGAGAATAATGATAATAATAATAATAATAAAGGCAAAAGTGGTATTATAAAATTAAAAACTTGGGTCAGTGAACTTTCATTTAGTCAAATGAAATATCGACAAAATTTCTCTTTTTTTACGTTTATTGTTTGAAAATTAAATAAAATTATGGAATATTTATTCACAACAAGAAAGGATTCGTTAAATTCAATGAGGAAAAATTATTCATTATTATAATAATATTAATAATAATAATAATAATAATAAATAATAAATAATACGTATTGAATAACTTATTTAAATACCCTTTGAGATATTTTCGCCAGAATTTAACGAAAAGAAAAATTATTTTCGTGAGGCAAACAACTAAAAAAGAAAGAAAGAAAGAAAGAAAGCTGTCATTTTTTAAAAATATTTTAATATTTTATTTAAAACAATTAGAACGTTTAAATTTATTAACGACCGACAAACAATTAATTAATACTACTAATAATAATAATAATAATTAGCCAAAGGGTTAAAAAAAAATACTTAAAGGATAAACATATGAAACGAGAATCCAGCAAATACTGTACTCCCCCTAAGGACAGGATTTTTTTTTTTTTTTTAATGTTTTGGGCGGTCAAGGTCCGCCGAACATTATTTATCTATATATAAACTCATACGAGTTTTTAATAAATAAGTAGAACGTTTTAAAACTCGTAGGAGAAAGAAAGAGAGAGAGAAAGAGAGAAAGAGAGAGAGAAAGAGAGAAAGAGAGAGAGAGAGAGAGAGAGAGAGAGAATGACGACAAAAAAAAGAAATAATAATAATAATAATATATAAGTGTGTGTGTGCGTGTGTATGTACTTATGTATTTTTGCATGTTGCATTATTTAGTTGTAGAATGTTTCAAGATAAAAAATTCTACTTTCAGTTTTTTATAAGTGAAAGTCCTTGAACCTCGAGGCAATTTTTTTCTTTTACTTGATTTTTTTTTTTTTTTTTAAATTTTAAATTTTATTTTTCGTGACATTTAAATTAACAAAAAAAATATAATATATATTTATATAAATATAAGTATTAGCAACGAAAAGAGGTTCTAAGTCAAAACTATCAAAAATGAAAAAAAAAAAGAAGAAATAAATATCCCTTATTTTATACATGTAACTTTGTTTTAAAATAATAATAATAATAAATGTTTATAAACTTTTAAAATACATGACACCATCATCGTAATAATGATAATAATCATCATATTAGGGATTTATTTGTTTTTTTTTTTTTTAAATTTACGAAACAAAGTAGTAAATAATTAATTAATTATTAATTTTTTTTTTTTTTTATTGCAACAACGGGAAGCTCATTAATATTAAAATAAAATGTTGAAAACGTTACTTACACGCCTCCTTAATTACTTTATTAACGTCCATTGTTTAATTAAAAATAAAAAAAATAAAATAATAATAATTTTTTCGTAAACTTATTTAATAAATTTAAATTTATTATTATCGTTGCGTTTGATAACGTTAAATAATTTAATAAAATAATTTCAATAGCGGGGGGGGGGGTCTTAAATCGATTGCTAAATAATTAAAATAATTCAAATTTTACAACAATAATAATAATTATTTTTTTTTTCTTTTCATTAAAAAAAAAAAATAATAATAATAATAAATTTTATAAAGAACAAAAATTTTAAAATAAACTAAAAAATTTACAGCAAAAAACAAAAAAAAAAAAAAAAAACATTCTTAAATTTAAATTTTATGACAAAATATTTCTTATCATTAAATAATTTGTGGGGTAGTTTTTTTTTTTTTTTTTTTTTTTTTTGTTACTGATAAAAATTATCAAAAATAATTACAACCTGACATAAATGCTAAGAAAGAAAAAATTTTAATCGCCTTCTTTTTAAACAAATTAAAATACCCCTTTCGGCCAGGTGCAAAAAAATAGTAATAATAATGATAACAGAAAAAAAAAATTTTTGTGTTCTGGGGTCATGTTTTTAACGAATACGTTTACACATTTTTAACTTTAAGTTTTTTAAAAAAAAAAAAAAATTTTTAACGAGTAGTATGTACTCATGCACACTCAGAATAATAATAATAATAATACAAAATTATTAAAAGATAAATAATAAATAATGGAAAGAATTGGAAAAAGGAATAATTTTAAAATTGTTATTTCTCACTGGTTGTTTTTTTTTTAGAAGGAAATAAAAACCTGATTTTCACGGGATAAACATAAATAATAAATTCAGGGACTCTTTTTTTTTTTTTTGTGTACATATTTTAATAAATGGTTTAGAGTTTTTTTTTTTTTTTTTTTTTTTTTGTACAAACCCCAGAAATTCAAAACGAAATCTTAATAAATTTTACATTTTAATAATATCAATGTATTTATACGAGAGAAAATATGAGCAAGAAAATACTGCGATAAATGATCTTGATTTGAATATTTGTTAAGCCGACAACGATACCAACAACAACAACAAGTATATTTTATATTTAAACGATTAAAAAAAAAAAAAAAGTTGCGGCATATTTTTAACACCCTAACGCAAAAAAAAAAAAAAAATCGAATAAATAAATATTTTGTAAAGAAAAAAAAATTCTCAGGGAATTTATTCACTTGTACATTTTTTTTTTTTTTTTTTCAGGTTCGAGCCTTGAAAAGGACTGGATTGCCTTTCATTTATGCTCCAGCTTAATTTATTTTAATAAACAAAGGACAAACAACTTTCTATAGAGGAGGTATTGGATTCCCACAATATTCCAATACAGGGAATCTTTTTTTTTTTCTTTTTCTTTTTTGTAAACCACCACCACCATCACCATTAGTGATATTAATAACAACAACAACAACAACACCATGAAAATTTCCAACAAACTTTTATTTTATTTTATTTAAAAAAAAAAAAAAAAAATTTATCATCGTCATCATTATATTAATATATACATTTTCTTTAGGCAAATTTTTTATCACTTTCTAAATTTTTTTATTTTATTTTTTCATGCATATATAATATTTAAAAATAAAATAATAATAATTATTATTATTAATACTTTTTCAATTAAACAATGTAAAAAAAATAATGATAATAATGATAAATATTATTATTTAATTAATTAAATTAAATTAGAA
>NW_002987332.1:0-12692 GCF_000006295.1 Pediculus humanus corporis
AAACTTTTTGTTAATAAAAAAAAAAAAAAAAAAAATTACTAGGACAGATGGATACCTGTTAACTACCACTACCACTACTACTACTACTACAACTTTACTACAAATTATTATTATTATTATTTTCTTTACGTAATGTTAATAAAAAAATAATAGAATTTCGCACGTTGAAAATTTTTTTTTTTCTTTCGGTTTTGTTTCTTCTTCCACGCACAAATAAAATGTTTAATTAATTAATTAATTTTTTATTTTATTGTTTGTTTGTTTGTTTGTTTGTTGATTAATAAATTTGTCCAGTCATAATTTTTTTTTATTTTTTATTAAAGGTAAAACAATAAACATTAAACTTACAACAAACATTTTTTTAATAGGCTGAGGTTTTTTTATTGTTATCACTTCGATTCATTTGTTTTCTTTTTTTTGATTGATTGATTGATAAAAAGAATAGTGAGTGATTTTATATTCGATTAAATATATCGAAAATTTCGATAATATCGAAATTTTTTCCGCGCGAAAAATTAATTAATTTTACGCGTCTGTTAAAATTAAAAAACTTTTTGTTGTCCATTTAAACAAAAAAAAAAATTTTATTATTTTTTTTTTTCCAAGGTTTGTACGTTTTATTTTTTTTTTTTTTTTAAAAAAATTTATGTTGGCAAACTGATGAAAATAAAATTTTAATTTTTTAAAACCTTGACTAACTAAGGTTATTTTTTATTTTTTTATTTTCAAATTTCAAAAAGGGAAGAAGTTTTTTTTTTTTTTTAAATTATTTGGTTAAATTTTCCATCGTAAATTTTTTTTTGTGTTATAAAAAAAAAAAACTTTTTATAACTTCCTATTATCATTATTATTATTATTATTATTATTATTATTATTATTATTATTATTATTATTATTATTATTATTATTATTATTATTATTATTATTATTATTATTATTATTATTATTATTATTATTATTATTATTATATCAATTCTGTATATAAACGAAAAAACGAAAAAAAAAAAAAGATGTAATCGCGAAACATTTATATATTTATACGTATCAAGGGCATGTCCATCAGACAAATTGTTATTATTATCATTATTATTATTTCGAATGTTTTTTTTTTATTCGACCATCATCCCGTTTAACATCCTGTAACGCCATTTTTGGTTTTATCATAAACTATTGATTAATAGATAATTGAAAGTTTAATAATTTTTTTTTTTTTTGTTTCAATGTCGCGGATTTTTCGTTTTTTACCGAAAAAAAAAAATTTTAATTCGGTTAAATTAAATTTAATTATAAAATGAAACGAGAACAACAACTTCCGGTTTGTCGATATTTAATTTCGAATTGTTTACAACGTTATTCTAAATTTTTTTTTTTTGTTTTTTTTTTTTTTTTTTCAATTAAATTATCTGTATAATTTTTTCACGGATCACTAAACGTACCGTTTCAGAGTTAGAGAGTGAGAGAGAGAGAGAGAAAGAAAATTCTCATTCTGTCAATGAACTTTTTTTTTTTTTTCAAGTGTTGGCAATCCTTAAAAAAAATTTTTTTTTTTTCCCCGTTCATTTGTTTGTTTTACATCACGACGAGTTATTTCGTTTTATTTATTCATTGGTACCAACTTTAACTCATTCGTTTTGTTTATACGTATAATAAAAGATCTTTAAAAAAGGGAGCAAGGAAGGGGAAAAGGAGGGTAAGAGGAGGGGGAAACGTGCGAAAAATAATTTTTTTTTTACAAACCGCAATTAATGATTTTTTTTTTTTTTTTTTTTTTACCGGTTTAACAACCTCCGTTTAATTTCTTTATATTTCGATTGTCGGTACAAACAACTTTTTTCTTTTTGCACGCGAGCGACTGACCGTTTCAAATAAATTTTTTTAAAAAAATTTCCCGACAAACGACAGCAACAACAACAAAACAACAACAACAACCTTTACTTTTCGATGCAATTTTTTATTATTATCATCATTACCGTTATTTTATCAATACAAAAAAGAAAAAAGGTGGGGAGCTATAATTGATTATTTCAAAACGGAAACCGGATAAGGTAACAACGTCATCAAATACTCTTGTTAAATCAATTTCATTGTTAAAATCTTATAGCAGCAGACGACGACTTCAATAATAATAATAATCATTTATTTATTTTAAAAATTATTACCACGGCTAAATTTTTTGTGATTTTCGGTTAATAATAAAACATTTTCCTTTTCTATTAATGCGTTTGCTTGTTTGTTTGTTTGTTTGTTTCTCACGTAAGTGCCCGTACTGTGTGTGTGTGTAGGCAAATTTTTATTGATTGATTTAAAAATAGTTTTTTTTTTTTTTTTTATAAATGTCGGAGGTTGTGTGCGTGCGTGCGTGTGCGTGTCTGGAACCTTTAAAATATATTTTTTGTAAAGATCAATCAAATGATATTAAAAAACCGCCCACGTTATAAATTTAAATAAAAAAAACTTTATGGATAATTTTTTTAAATTTTTTAATATTATAATTAAACGTAAAGAAGAAAAAAACGTTAAAAAATTAATAATAATGATGATGATGATAATTAGAGGAAAATGATTTTAAATTTAAATAAATTTTATGTATTTCTTTGCGGCGTAATGAATATGCAGTTATTGACACGTTTTTTTTTTTCAAAGGAGATTTTTTTGCAAATATTATATATATATATTTATGTTTCCGGAATTCGTGTAATAAGAAAAAAAAGGCGTAAAACATTTATATTATTATTATTATTAGTTTTTATAATAAATTACGACGCCTACGTTCGACCGTGAGACTCAATACTAAGAACGAAAAAAGTAAATATGGGTAAAAAAGTAAAAAAAAACTAAAAAAAATTTTTTTTTGACGTGTAAATAGTTAATTAAGTTGTAATAATTAAAAAAATTACGCGTAAAAATGAAAAAAGAATCGCATTGAGTTTTGATTTTGTACGTTTGATTAAATTAAATAAAAATATTTGTATCATTTTCTACTTCCACGTTTATTTTAACAATTTTTTTTTTTTTTTTTTTAATATGAAACGCGAAATTAAACATTAAAAAAAAATCCGTTTAAGAAGGGATAATAATTATATTTAAATATTAAAATTTATATTTTAATAAAACGGAAAAGGAAACGATTTTAATTTAAAATTAAAAAATTGGCGCGAAAAAAAAAATTTTATTAATTCAAAAAAAAAAAAAAAAAAAAACGAATCGCGACGTGATAAAATTTCAATAATTAATATTTTTTAAAAAAAAGTGGCATTAGAAAAATTTAAAGAAGAGGGAGAAGAGGGAGGGGAGAGGGGGGAAATAAATAACAAATAATTTTTCATAATCGAACGCCAAAAAAAAAAAAATGGCAGTTCAAGTTCGGTTAGTTGTTAAATAATAAAAAAAAAAAGAATTTTTCCTTCGGGAAATTTAAAATTTTTTTTTTTTCTGGTTTGATTATGAGAAAAATTTAAAAGTCATTTGAATGTTTATCTCGAAAAATAATCAAGTGATTGTGTGATAAGACTTATCAGGGAAAGAAAAAAATATTTTTTTAAAATTAATTTGTTTATTTGTTGAATTGTCAAAATAAAGAAAAAAAAAATTTACCGTTGAAAAAGTAATTAATTAATTAATTCGGTCAAAATTATTATTATTATTATCATCACCTTGTGTTATGATATAAGAATCATGTTGTTGTTGTTGTTGTTGTTTGTTTTTTCAACCATCTTATGATATATCACCTTGACAATTTAAACATTTAAGAAAATTTTTTTAATCATTTTATTTAAAAATAATCGAAAAATTTTTCCACCATCATTTTTGTCATCACGATTCCGCGTTTTATTTAATTTTTTAAAAATTGGCGGGAAAAATTTGTCCTTTCCCCCTTCGACTCATTCACTCACTCACATTTGACATGAGTTACACAATTATTGAAAGAAAACATTTAAAAAAAAAAAAAAATTGATGCAATCTCTTCTTAAATAAAAGTAATTATCGATAATAATAATAAGTTTTAAAAGTTGTCATTTGTTGCAAGGACGTGGAGGCAGAACAAAAAAAAAATTAAATAATAATAATAATAATTTAAACAAGTGTCATATTTTTTTTGTTAATTTTTTCTAGTTTCCCCATATCGTGTCACGTCACTAAAAATTATTCTTAATAATTAAATTAAATTAATTTTTTTTTTCTTTTTACTTGCAGGTGACATAATAATAATAATAATAATAATAATAATAATAATAATAATAAATTAAATGGATTCAGTTGTTGTTGGTGGTGAAAAAATGGAAAAAAATATTCAAACGATTGATTATGGTGATGATGATGATGACGACGCATTGCGTGAGTTGGTAAGTTTATTTATTTATTTATTTATTTATTATTATTATGACTTTTTTAGAATAAAAAGGTTTGACGTATGTTAAAAAAGACACGCCCACGCAAAAACAAAACAATAATAATGATAATAATTAATATGATTTGTAAATCGTATCGAACCTTTAATTAATTTTTTTATTTTAAATTTTCAATTTAACTCGAGTTAAGAGTTTTTGAAAAAAAAAAAAAAAAAAAAATTTTTTTTTTTTATAATGACGATATAAACTGACGTCATCATTTACGTTGTAGTCGTCCTTTTATGTTATGAAAAACAACATGGATAGAAAGAGGTCATAATAATAAAATAATAATAATAATAATTTTATAAAGCGATGAATGCGATTTCTTTATGAAGTTAATTTAAAATTTCATGGTTTTTACCAGCAAAAACTCAAAAAAATTTTTTTTATATTTTGTAAAGTTCAGAATGCCGTTTAATTAATTGTTCAGAAAAATTATTATTATTATTTTCATTCGGATTCGAATTTCTTTATTGTTTTTTTTTTTTTTTTTTTTTGCGTTTAAACAAAAAACCTCGTAAAAATTTAAATAATATCAATTTTAAATGTGACTCATAAACTCGTACTCGAGTTTTTTCTCTCTCTCTCGCTCTCTTTCTCTTTCTATCTTTCCCTCTCTCTCTCTCGCTCTCTTTCTCTTTCTATCTTTCCCTCTCTCTCTCTCTCTCTCTATCTGTGTGTGTGACTTGGATGTCGGATTTAAAAATCCACTCACTACTTACTACCCACAATGAAAACAGGTTTTTATAGTTGAAAGTGAGGAGGCGCCAAAGAACTTAAATCGTATAATTTTTTTTCTTTTTGCTAACTCATGTAAAAATCGAAAGAAAAACCCCCACACAAATTTTTTTTTATTATCCAAATCATTTTCTATAAAATTTCCATTATTATTATTATTATTATTATTATTATTATTATTATTATTATTATTATTATTATAGAATAACTGTAAGAACTTTAAAAAAAAAATGACTTTCAAATGTCTGCGATTCGATTTTCCAAAGTCTTACGATTTAGAAATTTTTTGTAACGGTTTGCACGGGGGGGGGGGGTGTGTGTGTGTGTTCTGTTTTTGAATATTCTTCATGAATATTTATATTTATTTAATTAATGATTGGGGGGGCCGATGATGATAATTAACGATAAATCTCATTGCCACCGCCGCCGTCACCGCCGCCGCCATTTGCGGATGTGTCGGTTTGTTGTTGTTGTTGTTTTACCTCGTTAACAATTTTCGTATTGTTTAATTTAAAAAAAAAACGGTTTAATTAATGATGATAAACTTAACGGTAAATGAATCGTAAATTTGATTTTGTTTTCAACATTTCATTAACAACCAAAAAAAAAAAAAGCTTTTAAACAAATAATAATAATAATAATAAATTAAAGATGTTTTAAAAAATTTGTTTGTTGTTTTTTCGTTATGTTTTTCCAATGTAAACATCCGTATTTGTTTTTGTTTTGTTTTTTTTTTTTTTTTGGTAAATAATTAACATTCGGTCGGATTTTAAAAGGAAAAAAAAAGAAAAAAGGAAAACGTCATCATCGTAAAATTTTTTAAAAATTTTCGACATGTTTTTTTACTCTGTGACGAGAATAAACAATAGTAATGAAAAAAAAAATTGAATTTAAATTTCAAATAAAATTAAAAAACAAAAAATTTTGACAAATTTCGTAAGAATGTTTGTTTGTTTGTTTTATGCAAAAAAATTTTCACTTTAGTCTTCTGCTTGTATTATTAAATTCAAAAAAGCGAAAAAAACCCGCGCCGTACCTTCATTTAATAATTATACGTACGTGTCACAAACGAAAACTTTTTTCTCTCTCTATGACGTGATGGCAATATGGCGGTTTTAATTTTAAAATGAGTATTATTAACACACACACACGTCTGATGATTAATAGATTTATTTATTACCATTTTTAATTCATTTTATTAATACGTAGGTTTGAAGGGTAGCATAAAATTTATTATGTCGTATAAAACAACCGAACAACCGACAACCAAACAACCAACCATATTTTAGAAAAAAAAATTCAGCATTTCAACATTGCTTAAATGGTAAATACCGTAATCATCGATTTAAATTTTTAACAAAAAAAAAAAAAAATGTTTTTGAGGTTAAACGTCATGAAAAAAAAAAAAAATTACATAATTTAATTTTTTTTTTTATTAATAAAATCAAATTTTTATTAAAAAACTTTATCATTGATTTGTTTGTTTGTTTGTTTATTTGATTGTTTTTAAATTGATGAGTTTTCGACAATCATTTTTATTCGTTTTAATAAAATGTCTTTTTTTTTTCCCCTCCTCTCTCCCCCCCACCGGAATTAACGCCCTTTTTTTCTTTTTATTGCCCACACGATCGATCGATTGATACTTTTGTAACCTTCATTTCCTTTTTACAACTTTTTTTTTTTTTCTTTTTCTACCTACAATTCCTTTATAACAACAAGTAGATGTTTAGCAAATGAAAAATCGCCCACGGGTTAAAAATGAATATCATAAAGTATTTTTTTACTTTTAAAAAAATGACTTTAATGAATGAAGAATGATTTTAATAATGGCGGTTATACATCGTTTATAAAATTTTCATTTTTTCCTCACAATATCCGGAAAATAAATTTTTTTTATTTCGTCACATCCGGTCTTAAAACTAAAAAAAATTTTTTTTGTTTTTTTTATATTTTAAATATAAATTATTTATCTATTTATCATCGTTTAAATCGTCCTACTCGATTATTATTATCATTATTATCATTATTATCATTATTATCATTATCATTACTATTATTATTATTAGGTACCTTAAAATTTTTTAATGGAAACCCTGTGAAAATTCCAAAGAAAATTAATCGAATTCTATCGTTTTTTCAAAAAAATTTTTAAATTCGTTATTTTGGCGGGTTTTGTAAATTTGACAACATCGCATTCGTTATAATTATTTTTTCAGATTTTTTTTTTTTTTTTTGTAACAGCACGTTCGAGAAAATTTCGTTTTTTTTTTTTTTTTAATTACACGTGTTTTTAGTTTAGTTTAGTTTGGTTTTTTAAACACGATGATAATTATTCAGGTTTATTAAAAAACAAAAAAGTACCTGAAAGAAAGAAAATAAAACAAAAAATTATGCACGAAAAAAAAAGGCTGAAAAACAAAAAAAAATTTTCCTTAACAAACCGGTTAATTCGGTATATAAAAAAAAAAAAAAAAAATTGAAAAACAATTTCATCTAATTAAACAAAAAAAAAAAAAAAAAAAACTGTAACAAAAAGGCGAAATACTTCGATAAACCTCATAAAAAAAATGGCGACGAATAATAATAATAATAATAATATTAAAAAGAATAAATTCATAATAATCGATCGACGTCATAAGAAGGTTTTTTTTTTTTTTACATAGAATAAATAAACAAAACAGGAAACGTAATAAATAATAATTATAACTAGTTTATATTTATATCGAGAAGGTGATGAAGAAAAAAATTATAAAATCGCCCATGCAAAAAAAAAATATAAGTAACAAGAAAAATTGACCAACACAATTGTCGTGGTACCAGGTACTAGTTTTTGTTCAGTTCTCGAGGAGATGTTGAACGGAGTGGTCGTCTAAATAAAATATTCTTATACCGTTGTGTGGATTCCACATAAACTCGTCGTACCTCTACGCGACTCGGATTTTCCGTTTGTTTTTCTTTATAAAAAAAAAAAGGAAAAAAAGAAAAAACTTTTTTTTTTCCTTATTTTTGTTTATTTGTTTAATTGTTTAAACAAATAAAATAATTTTTAAATACCGAGAGATTTTTTTCTCAATCGAGATAAATAAATAAAAAAAAAATCTCTCTCTTTCACGCGTTCGCGCCATTTTTTTTTTTCGCTCTTTTTTAAAGGAAAAAAAATTTTTTTTCCCCCCCATTTTTTCCGTTTGGAATTTTCCTACTTTTCCGTACAAAAACGGAAATACTTTACTTTTTTTTTTTCTTCACGTTCTCATAAAATCGTGAATTGAAAAAAAAAAAAAAAAAATCAGTGCGGTGATAATAAATAAATAAAAAAAGAAGCAAATCGAAATAATTTTTGCTCTTTTTATTATCATTATTATTATTGCTAAAGGATAACAATATAATTGTTTGTTGTCGTTTGTTGATGTTCTATATATTTCTTTCTGTTTGTCTCATACATATTTAAGGTTTGTTTTATTATTATTATTATTCAGCTAAAATTAATTAAATTTATAACAAAAATTTTACTAAAAAAAAAATTAATTTAAATAAATTATTAATAATAATAATAAGAAAAAAATTTTTATTTATTTAACTTCCTCGCTTTTTACCGATTAAATTATTAATAATAATTCAATTATTTTTATCGTGGCAGAAGAAATTAAAAATTTAAAAAACTTTATCGTATGTCGTCGTTCGTTAGTCGTAAAAAAAAAGGAAAGAAATTTTTTTTTTTTTTACGTAAGGCGTGTGTGCATATCGTGTTCGTAATTAATAATTTTTGACACTTTTCCGACGCCATTTTTAAAAGGAAAAAAAAAATTAGCCAAGGGGCGACCTTGTATATGACATCTGGGGTTGTTTTTGTGCTTTTTTTCTTTTTAATTTTGACACCAAACAAAGTGAAAAAACATTTTAGGCAAACGAAAAACAAAATTACTAAACGAAAATTTATGACAAATGTTAATTCCACGAAACTCAAAAAGAAAAAAAAGAAAAATCAAAGCAAACTGCTTTAAACTAATGTGGCGTTATTTTAACGTGTCAATAGATTAAATTTTTTTTTTTATTTCGTTAATTAAACACTCTCACACTTTAATTAATAAAATTTAATAAAAAATTCGTTTGATAAATAAAAAAAAATTCCGTAATAATGATAACGCTGATGATAATAATAATAATAGTAACAATAATAATAATTTTTACTTTACATTATTAATTACGTAAGGAAAATATAAAAAAAAAAAAAAATTAAAAAATAAATCAACGAGAGAGAGAAAAAAAAAGAAAAAAGCTTTTATTTTAACACGATTTCCACATTTCGAAGGTTATAATAATTATTTTTGTTTATAAAAAACTTGTAGACATTTATTTATTTATATTTTTCTCATAGAATATGAAAACTCGTTTTAAAATTTATAAAAAAAAAAAAAAAAAAACGTGTTTAAATGTCGAGATGAAAATTTATTTTAAAGAATTAAAAATGAAAACTCGTCGTCAATCGGAAGATTCAGAAGGGGGGAAGGGGGGGGGGAAAAAAAAGGCGATTAAAATAATTAATTAAAAAATTGTCCCGAATTTTCTCTCTCTCTCTCTCTCTCTCTCTCTCTTCTCTCTCTCTCTCTCTCTTTCTCAATCGAAATTACTCTTTTTAATTCGATGGGAAAATTTTTTTTTTCGATTTAAAATCTTCTTGCATCGAGGATAAAAAAAAATCCATAGAGTAAATAAAAACAGTAAAAAATTTTCTTTTAGTTTTTAATAAATAAAAAAACGACATTTTCATTTTCCAATTTTTTCTTTTTTTTCTTTTTTTTCGTTACGCAAAATTATTATTATTTTTTTTTTTAAATTTAATTTGTTTGATTACCGCTATGCATTATCTCTTGAAGTAATAATGATAATAATATATATTTAAAAAAAAAAAAAAAAAAACGCGTAATCATCGTCTGCTTTTAACAAAAAAAAATTTTCTAGAATTGTTGTTACCGCAATTCGTATATTCAAAACACATAAACTGATAATATTTTACCGAGGGGGCGGGGAGGGAGGAAAAGGGGGAAAAGGGCGAAGGGAGAGAATTTTTCTATTTAAAAAAAATTATTATTATTTTACTAATAAACAATAGAGGTTGCTTTTATCACCGATTGTTATCTCTTATCAGTCAGTTTTTTTTGCCGTTTAAAAAAAATACGTAAATCGGACATTAGAAAAAAAATAAATAAATAAATAAAATTTTCTATCGGAAAAAATCAATCGATAATAATAATTTTGTTAATAAGAAAAAAAAATAAATAAATATCGAAAAAGAAAATCCGTCATGTCATTAGTAATTTTTTTCTTATTTAAAAAAATTACGTAAGTTTTTTTTTAATTTCGACGTGTCATAAAAAACTTTATCGGAATTCATTTTTTTTTTTTTTTGTATTTTTCATTCATAAAAAATTTTTTTTCACCTGCACTACTACTACTACTACTACGTTAGTCATATTACCATTCAGAATAATCATCTTCGTTATTATTATTATTATTATTATTATTATTATTGACGGGTAAATTTAAATTACAAAGAAAAATTTTTTTTTTTTTTTTTTTAATTTTTCTTCCTTACATTTTTAAAATTTATTTCACCTTGATTTCCTTTTTATTATTATTATTATTCTTTCTCGCACTTAAATTAATATCAGAAAATAATAATGTTAAAATTATGTAATTTTTAACGTATTGAATAATAATAATAATAATAATAATAATAATAATAATAATAATAATACTTGTTTTTCATTGTTTTTCCGACATTTTTTTTTTTTTATTACCAAAGATTTACAACAATACGAAAACAATAATTTCAGGTTTTTTTTTACTAGCATTCAAGGTTTGTAATTAAAAAAAAAAATTGCGGATACGATAAAGAACTTTTTTGACGTTTTAGTCGTCAGTACCGTAATAAGAAATTTGTTTTTTTTTTTTTTTTTTTTTTTAAATCATAAAATATAAAATTTTATATTTTTGTTTGTGTTGTTTTAAAATTTTGTCCTCGTTCTAAATTGTGAAAGTAATAAAAAAACAAAGAATTAATTAATTAAAATAAAAAAAATTACGTAATAATAAATAAAATATTAATAATAATAATAATAATAATAATTAATTTTTTTTATCTGTTTTGTATTGATATTTTAGTGGGAGAAAACAGAAGATTTATTAAAAAAAAAAGAAATCCGAGCTCGTATGTACAAACTTCGAGAACAGCGAGTAAAAGAATTTAATAAAATACCCGGAAAAATTTGTTCAGACGTACAAAAAGTCACGCCTGAAAATTATCATTTAAAATCAAACGTTGAAAAGTTGGAAAATTATTTACCGTCAGAAGGGAATAATAAAATGGATTCGGCTAATGAAGATGGTTTTACGGGAGCCATGAATCCCAAAGATTTTTTTGGTTCGGATTCGTTTGGAAATGATTTCGATGGCTTTAATGACGGCCGAAATAATCATACGGAAAGTAAATGGAAAGTTGAAACGTCAAGTGAAAGTTATCAAGCTGTTGGAGTCGATGGAAAATACGAAGTGCAAAGCAAGGCTCATCATAGAAACATGGCTGGAGAAAATGACAGAATTACGGAAAATTCTGCTTATTCTTCCGAAAATAGATCTATTATGGACAGGAATGGAGAAGTTCAATCGATTAATTCTTTAAATTACGACGATTCGGGAAGGAATTTTGCATTGAAGGGTTCGAAAGATGGAATGATGGATTTGACTCAACGTTTTCAAAATAATAATGATATCGATTCGTATTTTGATGATTTTAATGATAACCGTATTATTCAAAGCATGAGTGGTAATAAAAGCATGTCAAGAAAATCTGATTCTAAAAGTTCGGAAAACACTATGACTTCATCTAGTCGCGTACAGAGTTCTTCCGTACAGTCTCAAAGATGGTCTTCTGAACAAAGATCGAGTATGGTTTCGTCCTCGAGCATGGTTTCATCATCTTCGAATGTTGTTAAAGATAATTTTGGACGGGAATTGACTTATGATGTCGATGGAATGATTAATAATGATGACGATAGTTTCTACGGCATGGAAAAAGTACTTGGTTTCAATGAAAAACAACCGAATTTGAAAAATAATGTATCGAGTTTTGGTATATCAGAAGTAACCAAAACTATTGTACGCGGAGGAAAAGTAATAACAGAAACTAAAAGATATTTAAATGGTCAACCGATCGATGATGCTCAATACAAAAAACTTTTAAATCAAAGAAATAAAAAAGCCAATGATGAAACTGTTACAATTATAAGAGGAGGAAAAATTATTAAACAAAATATAAAACAAAATCAGGATTATAGAGAAGAAAATCAAATGAAAAACAAAATGACAAATGAAAATTCTCGTAGAAGTTCTACGGAAACCTATACAGTCAAAGAAAAAAATATGTCGGGAAATAATGACGAAGAAAATATTGTTCAGGCCTACAGTGATGACGATCATCAACCATTTTACTTATCAGATGATAAAGATGAAAATAAAAACGAAATGACAAAAAAACTACGTCAACTAATACCATCTCAAACTACT
>NW_002987332.1:13098-72929 GCF_000006295.1 Pediculus humanus corporis
AACTGGTCGCCGACCAGATGATGACGACGAACCAGATCGTCACGGTAGAAGACCACAAGATAGAAGTCCAGATGATCGTTCTCCGAGTAAAACTGGCCGTCATCCAGACGATGAACAACACCCCCACGGTAGAAGCCCGCATGATGGACGTCCAAATGATCGTACACCCGGTAAAACTGATCGCCAACCAAGTGATGACGAACCTATAGATAGACGTCCCACAAAAACGGTAACAGTCATTCGAGCTGGAAAAGTCATAAAAGAAACCGTAGAATTAACTGATGATGAAATACGAGAACGCAGATTAATGAACGTTCAAGAACCCGGAAAAAGACCTAAAGACGGCCGTCCTGATGAACGCACTCCCGGTAAAACGGGTCGCCGACCAGACGATGAAGACGAACTACATCCTGCAGGTAAAAGACCTCAAGACGGACGTCCAGATGATCGTAGTCCTGGTAAAACTGGACGCAGACCAGACGATGACGATGAACCGGATCGTCATGGTAGAAGACCTCAAGATGGACGTCCTGATAAAAGAAGTCCTACTGAAGCTGGTCACTATCCGGATGATGATGAGCCTACAGGCAGACGTCCAACAAAAACGGTAACAGTTATTCGAGCTGGAAAAGTCATAAAAGAAACCGTAGAATTAACTGATGATGAAATACGAGAACGCAGATTAATGAACGTTCAAGAACCAGGAAAAAGACCAAGAGACGGACGTCCTGATGAACGCACTCCCGGTAAAACTGGACGCAGACCAGACGATGATGACGAACCAGATCGTCATGGTAAAAGACCCGAAGATGGGCGTCCCAATGATCGATCTCCGAATAAAACTGGTCCTCGCCCAGAAAATGAACTACATCCTCAAGGTAGAAAACCCACAGATGGACGTCCTGATATTCGTAGTCCTGGTAAAACTGGACACAGACCAGACGATGTCGATGAACCACATCGTCACGGGAGAAGACCGCAAGATGGGCGTCCAGATGATCGTAGTCCTGGTAAAACTGGTCGCCAACCAGGTGATGAACAATATCCCCAAGGTAGAAGACCGCAACACGAACGTCCTGATGATCGTTCTCCGAGTAAAACTGGTTTTCATCCGGACGATGAACAACACCCCCAGAGTAGAAGACCACATGATGGACACCCAGGGGATCGTTCTCCTTCTAAAACTGGTCGCCAACCAGGTGATGACGACGAACCAGATCGTCACGGTAGAAGACCGCACGATGGACGTCCTGATGGTCGCACTCCAGGTAAAACTGAACGCACACCAGAGGATGACGACGAACCAGAACGTCATGGTAAAAGACCTCAAAATGAACGTCCTGACGGTCGTTCTCCCAGTAGAACTGGTGGACGACCAGATGATGACGAGCCTAAAGGTGAACGTCCCACAAAAACGATAACAGTTATTCGGGCTGGAAAAGTCATAAAAGAAACCGTAGAATTAACTGATGAAGAAATACGAGAACGCAGATTAATGGACCTTAAAGAACCAGGAAAAAAACCTAAAGACGGCCGTCCTGATGATCATACACCCGGTAAAACTGATCGCCAATCAGAGGATGATGACGAACCAGATCGTTACGGTAGAAGACCACAAGATGGACAACCCGACGATCGTTCTCCTACTAAAACTGGTAGCCGACCAGGTGATGACGACGAACCAGATCGTCAAAGTAGAAGACCGCAAGATGGACGTCCAGGTGACCGTAGTCCTGGTAAAACTGGACGCAGACCAGGTGATGACGACGAACCCGATCGTCGTGGTAGAAAACCGCATGTTGCCCGTCCACATGATCGTACTCCGAGTAAAACTGGCCGTCATCCGGACGATGAACAGCATCCACAGGGTAGAAGACCGCAAGACGGCCGTCCTGATGGTCTCACTCCAGGTAAAACTGGACACACAACATACGATGACGATGAACCAGATCGTCATAGTAGAAGACCCCAAGATGGACGTCCAGATGATCTTACTCCGAGTAAAACTGGCCGTCATCCAGATGATGAGGAGCCTTCAGGTAAACGTCCTACAAAAACAGTAACAGTTATACGGGCTGGAAAAGTCGTAAAAGAAACCGTAGAATTAACTGATGAGGAAATACGAGAACGCAGATTAAAGAATGTTCAAGAGCCCGGAAGAAGACCTAAAGACAGCCGTCCTGATGATCGTACACCCGGTAAAACTGGACGCACACCAGAGGATGACGACGAACCAGATCGTCACGGTAAAAGACCTCAAGATGGACGTCCTGATGATCGTTCTCCCAGTGGAACTGGTCGCCGACCAGAGGATGATGACGAACCAGATCGTCACGGTAGAAGACCTCAACATGAACATCCTGATGATCGTACACCCGGTAAAACTGGTCGCCAACCAGGTGATGAACAATATCCTCAAGGTAGAAGACCGCAACACGGACGTCCTGATGATCGTTCTCCGAGTAAAACTGGTTTTCATCCGGACGATGAACAACACCCCCACGGTAGAAAACCGCATGATGGACGTCCAGATGACCGTTCTCCTTCTAAAACTGGACGCCAACCAGATGATGATGACGAACCAGATCGTCACGGTAGAAAACCGCAAGATGGGCGTCCAGATGATCGTACACCCGGTAAAACTGGTCACCAACCAGGTGATGAACAGCATCCTCAAGGTACAAGACCGCAAGACGAACGTCCTGATGTTCGTTCGCCCAGTAGAACTGGCTCCCGACCGGAAGATGACGATGAACAACACCCCTACGGTAGAAGACCACAAGATGGACGTCCAGATGATCGTACACCCGGTAAAACTGGTCGCCAACCAGGTGATGAGGAGCCTACTGGTAGACGTCCTACAAAAACGGTAACTGTTATTCGGGCCGGAAAAGTCGTAAAGGAAACCGTAGAATTAACTGATGAAGAAATACGAGAACGCAGATTAATGGACGGTCAAGAACCAGGAAAAAGACCTAATGACGGCCGTCCTGATGATCGTACACCCGGTAAAACTGGACGCACACCAGAGGATGACAACGAACCAGATCGTCACGGTAAAAGGCCTCAAGATGGACGTCCTGATGATCGTTCTCCCAGTAGAACTGGTCGACGACCAGATGATGACGAGCCTAAAGGTGAACGTCCCACTAAAACGGTAACAGTTATTCGGGCTGGAAAAGTCATAAAAGAAACCGTAGAATTAACTGATGATGAAATACGAGAACGAAAATTAATGGACCTTCAAGAACCAGGAAAAAAACCTAAAGACGTCCGTCCTGATGATCGCACTCCAGGCAAAACTGGCCGTCATCCGGATGATGAACAACGTCCACAGGGTAGAAAACCTCAGGATGGACGTCCTGATAATCGTACACCCGGTAAAACTGGTAGCCGACCAGATGATGACGACGAACCAGATCGTCAAAGTAGAAGACCGCAAGATGGACATCCAGATGATCGTACTCCAGGTAAAACTGGACGCCGACCAGAGGATGACGATGAACAGCATCCACTGGGTAGAAGACCACAAGACGGCCGTCCTGATGATCGCATTCCAGGTAAAACTGGACGCCGACCAGAGGATGACGATGAACAGCTTCCGCAGGGTAGAAGACCACAAGACGGACGTCCTGATGGTCGCACTCCGAGTAAAACTGGCCGTCATCCAAATGATGAGGAGCCTACAGGTAGACGTCCCACAAAAACGGTAACAGTTATTCGGGCCGGAAAAGTCGTAAAGGAAACCGTACAATTAACTGATGATGAAATACGAGAACACAGATTGAAGAATGTTCAAGAACCCGGAAAAAGACCACAAGATGGACACCCAGGCGATCGTTCTCCTACTAAAACTGGTCGCCGACCAGATGATGACGACGAACCAGATCGTCATGGTAGAAGACCGCAAGATGGACGTCCTGATGGTCGCACTCCAGGTAAAACTGGACGCACACCAGAGGATGACGACGAACCAGATCGTCACGGTAGAAGACCGCAAGATAGCCGTCCTGATGATCGATCTCCGAGTAAAACTGGTTTTCACCCGGACGATGAACAACACCCCCAGGGTAGCAGACCACATGATGAACACCCAGATGACCGTAGTCCTGGTAAAAATGGTCGCCAACCAGGTGATGACGATGAACCCGATCGTCACGGTAGAAGACCGCAAGATGGACGTCCTAATAGTCGCACCCCAGGTAAAACTGGACGCCGACCAGAGGATGACGATGAACAGCATCCACAGGGTAGAAGACCACAAGACGGCCGTCCTGATGATCGCACTCCAGGTAAAACTGGACGCCGTCCAGAGGATGACGATGAACAGCTTCCGCAGGGTAGAAGACCGCAAGACGGACGTCCTGATGGTCGCACTCCGAGTAAAACTGGCCGTCATCCAAATGATGAGGAGCCTACAGGTAGACGTCCCACAAAAACGGTAACAGTTATTCGGGCCGGAAAAGTCGTACAGGAAACCGTAGAATTAACTGATGAAGAAATACGAGAACGCAGATTAATGGACCTTAAAGAACCAGGAAAAAGACCACAAGATAGACGCCCAGACGATCGTTCGCCTACTAAAACTGGACGCCGACCAGAGGATGACGATGAACCGGATCGTCACGGTAGAAGACCGCAAGATGGACGTCCTGATGGTCGCACTCCAGGCAAAACTGGCCGTCATCCGGATGATGAACAACGTCCACAGGGTAGAAAACCTCAGGATGGACGTCCTGATGGTCGTTCTCCCAGTGGAACTGGTCGCCGACCAGAGGATGATGACGAACCAGATCGTCACGGTAGAAGACCTCAACATGAACATCCTGATGATCGTACACCCGGTAAAACTGGTCGCCAACCAGGTGATGAGGAGCCTACTGGTAGACGTCCTACAAAAACGGTAACTGTTATTCGGGCCGGAAAAGTCGTAAAGGAAACCGTAGAATTAACTGATGAAGAAATACGAGAACGCAGATTAATGGACGGTCAGGAACCAGGAAAAAGACCACAAGATAGACGCCCAGACGATCGTTCGCCTACTAAAACTGGTCGCCGACCAGAGGATGACGATGAACCAGATCGTCATGGTAGAAGACCTCAAGATGGACGTCCTGATGGTCGCACTCCAGGTAAAACTGGACGCCGACCAGAGGATGACGATGAACCGGATCGTCACGGTAGAAGACCGCAAGATGGACGTCCTGATGGTCGCACTCCAGGTAAAACTGGACGCCGACCAGAGGATGACGATGAACAGCATCCGCAGGGTAGAAGACCGCAAGACGGACGTCCTGATGGTCGCACTCTAGGTAAAACTGGACGCCAGCCAGAGGATGACGATGAACCGGATCGTCATGGTAGAAGACCTCGAGATGGACGTCCTGATAAAAGAAGTCCTACTGAAGCTGGTCGCTATCCGGATGATGATGACGAACCATTTGGTAAAAGTCCACAACGCCCGGATGGGTATCGTCCTCGTCAAACTGATGACGTTTTTGATGATCGTAAAACCAATGATTTAAAGCGACCAACAAAAATTGTATCTGTCATTCGTAGTGGTAAATTAATTAAGGAAAGGGTTCCTTTAACTGATGATGAAATCCGTAAAACTATGAATGGTAAAAATCCGTATGGTAACGTTCCCTTTGGTACATCGCCTAATAAAAGTAATAGAAAACCTAATATTTCGAGTCCAATTCCAAAGAAAAATACTAAAGTGGAACCAGTATATCGTTTACATCCTGTTCCATCTATTCCATCAAAAAGTATTCCAAAGTCATCTCCGAGGGATATTGGCCACAAGCCTAAAACGTCAGACAAGAATGTTCCTAGACCTTCGGAAAAAGATAAAATCAATTTAGATGTTAATCCAAGCCATACTCAATTTGCTAGCTCACTCCGAGCTCCTCCACTTTTACAAAATAAAACGGAGCCCAATGAATTTGGTGATGATCATTTTTATCCAAAACCTAACCTAAGTCAAAGACCCATTAATGATTTTGGATCGAAATATCCAAAAACGTACTCTCCGACTCTTACACCAAAGAAACCTCTTCCTTCTGATAAATCCCCTCGATTACCGTCTAAAATAAACGATGTCGTTAGCCGTTTAACTTCTGATACACGAGCTTCAAGGGAGAGAAGAATATTGACAAACACTAATTTGAAACGCAGTAGCACTCCTACCTTCAGTCCGACAACGGATAAAAATAAATCACCTTTTAGAAAAACTTCAAGTGGTTCATCATCACCTGTTTCAACGGAACGAGATTTTGATTTCAAATATAAAAAACCTCAAACAACACAATCACCTCGATCACAACCAGCGCCAGGAAGAGATACATCTCCTCGTATAAGATCAAAGTCTCCAGTAATGAAATCCGGTTCACCTCATAGACCTTCTTATCTCAGCCCAGAAAGAAGAAGTCCGTTGACGAAACCCAATGAAAAACCCAAATCTTTCGATAATAAACCATCTACTACAAGGAAAACTCCCGATCGTGTAAAAAGTAGTTTACCCGAATATCCGGCACAAAAAAAATTACCTTTAAAGGATGGAAGAGAACCTAAAAGTTTACAAGACAAACCGAAAACTTTGTTATCGCCGGGCAAAAAAGTTGTGCCTAAAACTGAAACCCCTGGAAGAAATCAAGATAAATCTCCGCAAAAAAATAAAAAATCTGATTTGAGTCCAGTTAAAACTGTACCTTGTGCCAGAAAACCTGACAAAAGTCAGCCACGTTCGCCCAAAAAGCAACCGAAACATCCAGAAGAACAAAGTGATACGGAAACAACCGAAAACGATACTGATTTAGAAAATGAAAGACATACAGATGATAAATATATTGATGAAATAAATTTTATTCGAGAAGAAGAAAGAAGAACATATATTAAAAATACCAAGGTATGTAAAAAAAAAAAATATTATTAACCTGTAAGTAATTAATTTTATTTATATTCACTGGAAAATAAATATTTTGGTTTTTTTTAGGTACGAAAAACCGATTCAGAAAACAGTGAAGACGAATACCCGGAAAATGAACATCCCACAAAAAAACATCAACCGGAGCATGATAAGAGAAATAAAGATGATGTTGAAACAGATGAAGATGAATTACAAAGGCCTAAAAGAAAAACAAATGAAAAAATGAAACCACACTCGGAAGAAGAAGAACCGAGGAAAACATTAAAAGACATGCTTGTAAAAACAACGTTAGAAAAAATAAATAAAATACCAAATTTTGGTGACGAAGATAATATAATAGAATCAACGAAAAATTTGACCGTTGCAGAAAGAGTAAACAAATTTATGGAAACGGCTCTTAATAATAAAAATCAACCTTTGACAAATATTGACGATGTTACGTTGGAAGGCCTTGAAAGTACCGTTGACGAGTATATTCTTAAAAATCAATTAACTGGAGAAACCACAGACTACACAACTGTTAATTCAGTAAAAAAGGCAAAAAATATGTTTGAAACTATTGCACAAAATGTAAATTATAAACCACAAGGTCAATCACCTGATAAACACGATAGGAGACCTGACGATCGCACGGGTAAGAAACCAAGAGATGATGAGAGCCCAGACAGATACGGAAAGAAACCTACTGATAAAACTGGTACACGACCTGGAGATGATTCTCCAGATAGATATGGAAACAAACCAGGCGATAAAACCGGAAGAAAACCAGGAGACGATGATTCTCCGGATAGATACGGTAGAAAGCCAGGTGATAAAACTGGAAGACGACCAGAAGACAATGACTCTCCTGACCGGTACGGTAAAAAGCCAGGAGACGAACATTCTCCAGATAGATATGGAAGACAACCGGTCGATAAAACTGGAAGAAGACCCGGAGACGATGATTCACCTGACCGATACGGTAGAAAGCCAGGTAATAAAACGGGTAGACGACCAGGGGACGAACATTCTCCGGATAGATACGGTAAAAAGCCAGGAGATAAAACGGGTAGACGACCAGGGGACGAACATTCTCCGGACAGATACGGAAAACAACCGGGCGATAAAACCGGAAGAAAACCAGGAGACGATGACTCACCTGACCGATATGGTAAAAAGCCAGGTGATAAAACCGGAAGAAAACCAGGAGACGATGATTCACCTGACCGGTATGGTAAAAAGCCAGGTGATAAAACCGGAAGAAAACCAGGAGACGATGATTCACCTGACCGATATGGTAAAAAGCCAGGTGATAAAACCGGAAGAAAACCAGGAGACGATGATTCACCTGACCGATATGGTAAAAAGCCAGGTGATAAAACCGGAAGAAAACCAGGAGACGATGATTCACCTGACAGATACGGTAGAAAACCGGGTGATAAAACTGGAAGAAGACCAGGAGACGAACATTCTCCAGATAGATACGGCAGAAAACCAGGAGACGAACATTCTCCAGATAGATACGGTAGAAAACCAGGAGACGAACATTCTCCGGACAGATATGGCAGGAAACCAGGAGACGAACATTCTCCAGATAGATACGGTAGAAAACCAGGAGACGAACATTCTCCGGACAGATATGGCAGGAAACCAGGAGACGAACATTCTCCAGATAGATATGGCAGGAAACCAGGAGACGAACATTCTCCGGACAGATATGGCAGGAAACCAGGAGACGAACATTCTCCAGATAGATACGGTAGAAAACCAGGAGACGAACATTCTCCGGACAGATATGGCAGGAAACCAGGTGATAAAACTGGAAGAAGGCCCGAAGACGATGATTCTCCAGACCGATTCGGTAAAAAACCAGGAGACGACGATTCTCCGGATAAATATGGTAGAAAACCAAGTGATAAAACTGGAAGACGACCAGGAGACGATGACTCTCCAGATAAATATGGTAAACAGCCAAGTGATGTAACTGGAAGACGTCCTGGAGACGAACATTCTCCAGATAGATACGGTAGAAAACCAGGAGATTATGACTCTCCAAATAGATACGGTAGAAAGCCAGGAGACGAACATTCTCCAGATAGATATGGTAAACAACCGGGTGATATAACTGGAAGACGTCCCGGAGACGAACATTCTCCAGAAAGATACGGTAGAAAACCAGGAGACGAACATTCTCCTGATATATATGGTAGAAAGCCAGGAGACGAACATTCTCCAGATAGATATGGTAAACAACCGGGTGATATAACTGGAAGACGTCCCGGAGACGAACATTCTCCAGATAGATACGGTAGAAAACCAGGAGACGAACATTCTCCTGTTATATATGGTAGAAAACCAGGAGACGAACATTCTCCAGATAGATACGGTAGAAAGCCAGGAGACGAACATTCTCCGGACAGATACGGAAGACAACCGGGAGACGAACATTCTCCAGATAGATACGGAAGACACCCGGTCAATAAAACTGGAAGGAGACCCGGAGACGAACACTCTCCGGACAGATACGGAAGGAAGCCAAGCGATAAAACTGGAAGAAGACCCGGAGACGATGATTCACCTGACCGATACGGTAGAAAGCCAGGTGATAAAACTGGAAGGCGACCTGGAGACGAACATTCTCCTGACCGATACGGTAGAAAGCCAGGTGATAAAACTGGAAGGCGACCTGGAGACGAACATTCTCCGGATAGATACGGTAGAAAACCAGGTGATAAAACGAGTAGACGACCTGGAGACGAACATTCTCCGGATAGATACGGTAGAAAACCAGGTGATAAAACGGGTAGACGACCTGGAGACGAACATTCTCCTGACCGATACGGTAGAAAGCCAGGTGATAAAACTGGAAGGCGACCTGGAGACGAACATTCTCCGGATAGATACGGTAGAAAACCAGGTGATAAAACTGGAAGAAGACCCGGAGACGAACATTCTCCGGACAGATACGGTAGAAAACCGGCTGATAAAACGGGAAAACGACCCGGAGACGATAGTTCACCTGACCGATATGGTAGAAAACCGGGTGATAAAACTGGAAGAAAACCCGGAGATGATGATTCACCTGACCGATATGGTAGAAAACCGGGTGATAAAACTGGAAGAAAACCTGGAGATGATGATGCACCTGACCGATACGGGATAAAACCGTCTGATAGAACTAATAAGAGACCGGGAGACGTTGGTTCTCCTGAACGATACAGTAAAATGCCGGTTGACCGTATCGGTAAAAAACCTGGTGATCGTGTCGGAAAAATTCCCGTAGATGGTCAATCTCCGGATAGATACGGTATGAAACCGGTTGATCGAACAGGAAAACATCCAGACGACTATCGTTTGCCAAATAAATACGATAAAAAACCAACCGATCGTTTGGGTAAAAAGCCAGAGGACGAGGATTCTCCTAATAAATATGGTAAGTCACCTAAAACTCAAGATACTCCTTTTGCTTCTCAAAAATCTCCGGAAAAATTATTTCCCCAAACTCATTCCTCACCTGTTTCTCGACGTCCTTTTGATTCTCCAGATACTAACAAATCACGTCTTTATGATCAGTCTCCAGAACGGCCTGGTCAAAAATTTTCTTCTTTAGATTTATCACCTACTAAAAAGTTGAAACCCATTATTCCGTCGCTAGACTCACTGTTTAACAAAGATAATGTTTTTTCAGACCGTTTTGGAACATATCCTAAGCGAACAACACATCAGCCGGAAATCAGTGATAAATATCGACAATCACCATCAACCATCAGGAGTTCAGTATTTCACACAACAACCAGCTCTTATAGCGTTTATAATACCGATGACAGAGAATATATGTCAGATCTTTTACCCAAAAGCCCAACGGATTTCACATCGCCCACAAGACGCTCACCGAACGCTTTTGATTCTTTCCCATCGTCATTAAGAGAGCCAACTGGTTCATCTCCATCGTATAAACCACTCGACAAATTTGATTCGCCGACAACGCCTAAAAAATCTCCTTCAAAAGAAATTGCTGATCAATTACGCCGTGGAACTCCCAAAAAAGATACACTCCTTGGTACTTCCAGAGCCCCGGCCACCAAAACTCATCCAAATTCAAGAATAACCGATAGTTTATACAAACCAGAACAAAAAAGACCATCGAAAGAAAAACCACAGAGTGTTGTTGATAAATATTCGCTTATGAATTACGATACGAAAACTACAAAAACCAGTTCTACTAAATACTACGATTCGCCATTTTCACCAGATAAAAAATTATCCGACAGGCCGACGAGATCATTGATTGATACTAAACCGAAAACTAACGGTTATACATCACCTTTCGATTCTCCTTTATCTCCAACATTCGATAAAGCAAATAAAATTCCAGAAAAAGAAGGATTAAAGGCTCCGGCATTATTGAAAAATCAAAAACATCCGGATGGTAGAAAATATCCATCCTCATATGATTCACCTTATTTAAACGATGATGATAATGATGAATATGATGATATAATTAATAAAAGAAGACCGTTGAGTTCGAATGTGAAACCATCAAGAATTACCGACAGCAAAGTTTCTAATTTTGGTATCACATTAAAAAAGACGACGACAAATTTTATTAAAAAAGGGCCCACAGACGTTGGAAAAAAGGAAACCGAACTCGACCGGATATACGATTTAGATGTTTTACAAACAATGGTAAGTTTCCTTTTATTTTTTTCCATTTTTCAACATCTACATAATTAATTACAATCAATATACGTTTACTTTAAGGATATTAAAAGAATTTAAAATTTTAAATTTAAGTGTTGCCAACGTAAATTTTGTGTTTTTTATTTTTAAATACTCAAAATGGCGTCCGTTAAAAATAATTAATTATTTTATTATTATTCGAGTTATTTAATCGATTAGTGTTTCCAGTTTTTTTAACATATATAATTTTTTTTTTTTTTTTTTTTTTTTGATTTTCAAATCTTTTATTTTTTTATATTTTTATAAAAATTAATTAAAATTGAAAATGGAGATTTTCCGGATGAAAAAACCAAAAGAAAAGTCAAGGGAAAAACAAACAATGAATTAAAAAAAAATTTTATTTATTTATTTATTGAATTAATTCAAGAATAAATGAAAAGAAATAAAACTAATGTATTTAAACAAGGTACGATTAAGTATCGCCATGTTTGCAACGTTTTAAAATGTGATAATAATGATAATAATTATTTTTATTAAAAATATTTATTTACGTGAAGGCATTTATAAAACGATGACCTATTAAAATTTTTATTATTATTATTATTATAGTTGGAAAAAGCAAAGGGATATGAAGAAAGGCGTTTGATACGGGGACAAATAAGAAATGTGAAAAATTTAATCGATAATGATGAATTGGTACCTCAACAACCAGGACGAAAAGGTACGAAACCGTATTTGGACGATTACGAACCTTACAACAAACCACAATCCAGATCTCCGTTGAAAGGACAACCCAAAGGTACCTACGATTCTCCATTGGATAAATATTCGACGTACAAAACGGAAACTACAACCGAAACGAGCTACCGTAAAACATCTCCAGAAAGATATCATCCAAGAGATGACAGTCCTGGAAAACGTACGTCAATTAAAACGACGGCAACGTTGAATTTGTCTTCTTCCAAAACCGATAGTTTATTGAGGAGATCCCCGGAAAAACCGTCGTCGCTTTACGATAGAAAATCTCCTGAAAAACAACCGTCGTCGCTTTACGATAGAAAGTCTCCGGAAAAAACTTATGGAAAACCTGGTTCAAGGTAAATTTCCACATTAATTATTATTATTATTATTATTTTAATTTATTTTCTGTCAACGTTTCTTACTATTATTAACTACTCGATTAAATAATTAATAATAATTAATTAAAATTTCCCTTTTTTAACTTTCGCACTAACAATGCTTCTGATAAATTAATTATTTTCTTTTTATCTTTAAATTCTAATGCCACTGCAAAAAAAAAAAACGTCATTCTTAGCACAATGAATGCTAAAAAAAAATTATCACACGTAAACAATTTATATAAAAAATAAAAAGTAAAAAATTAATTTTTTAAATCTGGCAACGAATCATCGAATTTTTCTTTAAAAAACATTTATTTACTCTATGCCATTTTTTTTTAATTAAATTTTTTCGTCAAGGGAATCCGTTAATCATTTCAAATGAAACGTGTTAGTTAAAAATAATAATAAGGTAATTAATTTTTTCCACTCGGTAAAAAATTTTAATAATGATTAATTAATAAATTTATCATTTTAAATTGGGGAAAAAAAAAGACAAACAAAACGTTTTGTGTGAGTGTTTTTAATTATTAATTTCATTATTATACTTAATTGGAACGTTTAAGTTTAATTATTTCGTATCGTGTCATTATGTCGACGCCATGTTTAACCCGCGAAAATTATTTAAAAAAAAAAAAAGAAACCTTGTAACGAATTTTGTTTTAATTAGAATTACTCATTGCATTGAAATTGCGTTTTCCTTTTTCATAAATAGAAGGTTGAAAATCTTCACTCCATCGAATTGTTTTTAACGTTTCTCTCGAATTAGTCGGACGAATTAAGTTCATAAATGGAAAAATGGCAAAGACGAGGACGAAAGCTAAAATGTTATCTTAAAAAAGACATTTTTCTTTTATGTTTTAACCGTTAATAACACTCTATGGACCATCATCCTTGTCAATCACCTAAATTTTTTTTCCCTTTTCATTTACGATTTTTTTTTTCACATTCATGCGCGCATTGCAAATTGCATACGTAAAAAATTTTAGGCGTTTAAATTTTGTTAATCTTTGTTTGTTGTTAATAATTGATTGGAAACAACAAACTCGGATGTTTACAATTGCCTGTCACTATCGAAAAGTTTAAAAATGAAAGAAAAAAGAAATTTAAAAAGATTTCGATATTTTAATTTACGTTTAAATAAATTTTACACGCGGTTAATCAGTTTTTTTTTTTTTTAACAAAGACTTAACATTTAGATAATGTAGGACACGATAACAAAAAAAAATGTACGTTTTTACTTCCTCTATTCTCTCATTGTTTTCGCCGGATTAATTAAAATATAATTAGGTAAAAAGAAAAAAAAACGTGCAGTGGCATATCACTCATTTTTCCCTTTCTCACATTTATCATAAATAATTATTATTTTTAAATCATAAAATGCTTTTAAAAAAAAAAATTATAATGTTGTCTCATATGATTTCCTTAAATTTTAGGCTTTAGTTTGCTGGCGGCCAGAAAATCATTTTCCTGGTATTAAATAACGATGGCTTTTTAATTAACTCACGAAAAAAAATATAAAAATAAAAATTAAAATAAATAAATAATTTCGGCTATTAATTAACGATGTCAATAAATCAATAACAATAAATATGTCGGGGGCGTTATGATGAATTCATCAATCAATGATGGCAATTGTTCGCTCGTCGGCGGTAGAAGTAGTTTTTTTTTTTTTTTTTAAATTTAATATAATAATATGGGTATCGAGTAAATGTTATATTTAACGAAAAAAAAAAATTTTTTCCCCTGCAGAACCTACGAACCTACGAAATCATCACCCGGTGTTAAAAAACCAACAATACCTGGCGGTACATTAATCGATTCCGATACGAGAAAATATTTGAGAAGTGGAAAATCTCCCACGAGAGAAAAATCGAGGCCTTTTATGGGTGACGGATTATATCCGGAAACTAGACCATACGGTGGTAAGTGATTTTCAAATTATTTTTTATTAACCGAACGTTTAAAACGAACGTTAAACGTTCTCTTTTCGTCTAAAGAAAAAATTTCTTTAAAGTTCATATATAAATCGTCGTAATGGAAAATATTTTACAAAACAAACGTTAAGAAAAAGTTGTTTCACTTTTAATATTTTGACCTACATAAACTCATGAAATCGATAATCGATTTATTAACTTATGGATTTTAATTATTATTATTATTATTTTGCATTCGAGAAAATTCTATTTTGTTTATCGTAATGTTTTGCAAAAACAACAACAACAAGAAAAATTCTTCGTTTATTTCTTTAATACTCATCGTTCGTTATAACTTTCGATTATTTTATTTTCCGACGGTTTTATTATTATTATTATTATTATTTTATACGTATTCGTACCGTGAGAAAATCAAAGGAATGAAAAAAATTTGACATTTTCCTTTGTCCCATTTAAAAACGACGACAAATTTTATATAATAAAAAAAAATTCAATAATTTTTCCCCATAAGACGTTTTGTCTTTAATAGCAATTTTTACCCACGTAAAAGGAAAAAAATTCCATAGAGTATAAAAACGTGTCTTTAGAAATATTTTTACTTTTATACTAACCATTTCATACCTGCTCGTGCAATTATTATTAGGATTAAAAAAAAAAAAAAAAAAAAAAAAAAAAACATTTTTTTGCAAATAAAAATTTTTCTTTTTACGAAGTACGATTCTCTTTTTCTTTTTCTTCTTTACTAAAAGTTTAATTTACCGATCGATGGTGAAAACACGACAAATCAATCAATCAATCAATCAATCATGACATTCTAAATTTTTTTTTTCATTCCTACATCCTTTTTACGGTCATGAATACTTTTTTTTTTATATAAGAGAGTAGATAAAACAAATAAACAATGATAAATTAATACCTTAAAAGGTTTTCATTCCTTTCATCGCAACACACGACCGCCTTTTTTAATAAAAATTCTATTAATTAATAACATTTTAATTAATAAAATTATGTATATTTAAAGACATAAATAGTGAATAACGAAAAAAAAAAAGAAAGAGAAAGAGTGAGAGAGAGAAAGAGAGAGAGAGAGAGAAGGAGAAAACGAACGCAACAATCGAATAATACCTGTAATTATTTATAAAAAAATACTTTTTTAAACGTAAATATAATTATGTAAAAAGTCTTTTTATAATTATTTATTAATTTAACGAAGTCAGTCAGTGTCGGTGTTTCATCTGGTAACGTTTACCAGTCTACCGTTGAACCTGCCATTTTGAACATTTAACCATTGTTGGTCAAGTTGAAGGTCTTTCGTTCGTTACCGTGTCATGTAAAAAAAAAAATTTCTTTTTTTTTAATTTTTTTTTTTTATATTTTATTTTATTTCGTTGTTGTCGTTGTTTGTAGTTGTTGTTGTTGTTGTTGTTTTGTTGTCGAGTTTTTATTTAATATATTTAATTATTATAAGTCTTTCGTTCGAGTGAAGTCGATTTTATAAATAAAAAAATGGGACGCTTAACACCGAGTAAGTTTTATTTAATTAATTTTATTGATTGTTATTATTATTAATTAATTATTAATTATTATTTTTTATTTAATTTTAAACGTTACAACACCGGTATAAACGTTTACAATGATGATAATGATGATAATCGGCGGGCATTAATTGAATTTTTCAAAATTTTAAATTTAACGGTCGTTTTCTTTTTTCGATAGGGTTGGAATTTCCGATTTGTTAACAAGTTAACGACCTTTTAAGGTTTTCATATATTTACTTTTTAAATATTTATACCTGTCGAATGAATTTAGTTAAGACGAACCTGGTTTTATTGTTTGTTTGCTTTTTGTGTCTATTTTTACTACATTTTTTTGCCGTTTGTATTAAAAAAAGGAAAGAAAGAAAGCGCGAGTTTGTGAACGTATTCGTAAAAGTAGGCGGGAAAAAAAAAGAAAAAGCAGAAGAAAACGTTTTTTTTTGCAAAGGTTAAAACTTTCGTTATTGTTCACGGATAAAATGAAATTATTATTGAAAAAAAGGTGCGGCAAATAAATAAATAAATAAATACAATAGAATAAAATAAAATAAAATAGAAATTTCTTTTTGTTATTAAAAAAAAAAAAAAAAAATTACAGAGTTTCGAGTTTTTTTTTTTTTTACAAAGGTAAAATTTCCGTTTAAATAATTATTAACGAATTAGCATATTCGTAACATCGTACCTGTACGCGTAGTATGCATCTTTTATTATTATTATTTATTTATTCATTGTCCTTGACGTCACGAATAAAAATGGGTCGCATTTCATAATTTGAGCACACACACACACACACACACAAGTTTCTTATTTCCATTTCAAGACATTAATTTGTGCGAAAAAAAAAAAATCAGCTTTCTGCCATTTTGTTTCTTCCCTCTTACCTTCCCACCTTCACCTCCCCTACCCTCTCCCCTCCTCCTACTCGCTTATCCTTAATAGTACATCGAAAAAATAATTACGTGGGTTTCACGGGTGCGTGGTGATAAAAAGAGGGGAAGAAGGAAAATAAAAATGGCCGAATAAAAAAATTTTACATGATAAAATTTTATTTTTTTTGTTCGTGTTCGATTTCTTTTGTTTTCGTTGAACAAAAGATAAACGACGATTCGAATAGTTTTATAATAATCACACGTCGATTAATATACATTAATTAAAAGTGAATAAGCCATAGAGTAAATAAAACCTAGGGGGAAAAAATAATAATAAAATTCCGCGTGTGGAGTCGAAATGTTAGAATTAATTATCGTTTAAAAATGTTTTTTTTTTTTTTTTTTTACAAATAATTATAATAAACGCGTAATGATTTTTATCCGGTTTTACAAACAAAAGGGCAAAATGGCGGCGATGCGTAATTATTAGTTTAACGTTTTACCGCTTTCCGACGCCGCCGTCGCCACCGTCGGCACCACCACCGCCTTCGAATAAAAAAAATTTCAAAAGGTTTTGAATGAGGTTTTCTCTCTCTCTCTCTCTCTCTCTCTCTCTCTCTCTCCTTTCCATATTAGTCGTAATTAATCATTTATTTATGACGAATCGTGAAAAATATTTTATCGTTAAATAAGCAACAAAAAAAAAAAAAAAATTGTTTAATTATTTAGTTTTTTTTTTCGTACGAACAAACAAAACCACGATGATAAATCACGATCGATCAATCGATCGATAGTTTATTATAATAATAATAATAATAATAGTAAAATGTAATAATAAAATTAATTATAACGATGAACGTTACGAAATATACAAACTCGCATTTATTTTACAATTTTTTAACGTCTACGTGTAAATGTGTAAACCCGAATAAAAGAATTTTTTTTTTTTTTTTTTAACGAGAGTATTCGTAGTAACAATAATGGAAACAAAGTGTTTGAGTCATTCTCCAGTAATTTCTTCTTTTTCTTTCCTTTACCCCTACCCCCCTCTCTCTCTCTCTCTTTCTTTTAAAGATGGTGGGATTTATTTAAAAAGAATCGAGAGCAAATCGATTTAGTTCTTTTATATATATATAAATCATAAATAATTCCGATTCGTAAAATTTTTTTCTTATCGTTTGCCACATTAGAAAAGAATAATTATTATTATTATTATTATTATTATTATCATTATCAATATGTATAAGAAAAAAATGTTGTCAGACGTTCGACAATCGGTTGGTAGGTAATGCTTTATGATAAATTAACATTGTCGTAAATATTATTATTATTATATTCTCGTCTAACAACAAACAACGTTTGAAAAGAGAAAATGAGAGAAAGAGAGATAGATAGAGAGAGAGAGAGATAGAAAATGGGTGGTAATATGGTTTTGGGTGTAATTACTCAAAGCGCATCGCCAACGCTTGCTTGACTAGACCATAGAATAACGTTTTTTTTTTTTTTTTTTTTTTTTTTTTTTTTATGAACGAGTTTTAATCCGTGAATCACCTCGTGTTGACCCCCCTCGTGTCACTTTCACATTCCTCATATTCGGGCGTAAAACATTATTCAAAATAAAATAAAATAAAAAAAAGGTAACAAAATGGTGGTTTTCTCTTTTACAATCCTATTAAAAATGTCTCGTCAAAGATTTTTTTTTTTTATATATATTTACTAGGTTAAAATAATTTATCCTTATTATTATTATTATTATTATTACCATCGAGCCAACGAATTTTCTTTTTTTTTTTTTTTAATGGATTTATTATAATCAATTATTATTATTATTATAGTTCGTCGAAAGTTTTTAGCGTTGTGAGTCGTGTGAGTCGTGTGTCGTCACGGATATATTATTTTTATTCTTTTTCCACGTTAAAAATTTCCCAATACGACAGCAGAAGGAGTAGGATTTGGCGCGAAAATAAAATTTTTCTTTTTTTTTTTTTTTAAATTATTAATTTATTCATTTAATTTTTTTTTTTAACGGTCTCTTGCTGTTGTTGTTTCTTTTTACCTCGTTGAACACGTTAACTTTCTTTTCATTTTCATTTTTATTCAATTAATAAATATAAATTATTTATTTATTTAAATCAAAACATTAAAAAAAAAAAAGCGAAAGCGATTTTTATATTCATGTTCGATTAATAAGAGAGAGAGAGAGAGAAACAACCAGCTAAGAAAATTTTTTATTAGCGTTTTAACAAACGTAAACAAAACAACAACAAAAAATCCTCAGAGGATTGTTTTCTTTTTTTTTTTGCCGTGGCGCGAGATAAAATATAAAACGAAGCAAAAAAAAAAAAAAGCAGACGACGACGACGACGATAATTTATTTATTTATTTATTTTTTATTACCCCGACTCTAGATAGAATTATATATATAAATATTTTTTTTTTAACGAATAATTTTTCTTGTAGGTTTTTTATTATTATTATTATTATTATTATTATTTTGCATTAATTATTTCTTTAATCAATATATATAAATATATTTTTATATCTTTTTTTTATTATTATTATGTTTTCGCATACTTATATCGACGATAATAATGATAATAATAAATGATAGTCGGTTGTTTTTCTTTTTTTTTTAATAAATTTTAACATCTTCGCATAAACTCGTTTATTTATTTTTATTTTTTTATTTTTCTCCAAGCCGAAACAACTTTAAATAATAATAATAATAATAATAACAATAATAATAATAATAATAATAATAATAATAATAATAATGAGAAAATCTCACACGAAATTTTTTTTTTTTTTGTGGGTGTTTGTTGTTAACGATAAAGTGAGAGAGTGGGGGGAAAGGGGAGAAGAGAGAGAGAGAGAATTCATCCCACGAAATTTTTTTTAAATGTCGATTATTTAATTTTCGTGTCCCCTTTTTAAAATAATAATAATAATAATAATAATAATAATAATAATAATAATAATAATAATAATAATAATAATAATAAAATACGTATAATTGTCGTTAAATAATAAAAAAAAAAAAAATATTAAATTCGGTTTTTTTTTAAAAAATATTTCAAAGGTTTGATTCATTCATTTATTTAACAAACGAACGATTAATCGATTTGATTTATAAAAACTATTAAAAAAAAATTTCCCCCCCCCCCCGTCAAACGAATACAGGTACGTTTTTTAGGTATTTTTTTTTTTTTTTTTTGTAAATTTGTAATAAAAAAAAAAAAAGCGAAGGAACGACTCGAGTCCGGTTTTAAATTTATTTTATTAAAAAAAAAAAAAAAAAAGTTTTTATATTTCGCAAACGTGGTTTAAGGTGATTAAGTTTTACCTAATTAGGCAACATATCCCAGGTATCGTTAACCAATAATAAAATTTGAATAAATATTAATGATAATGATGATAATATAAACGATTTGTAAGGTGAGTTGGAGTGTGTGAGAGAGAGAGAGAGAAGACGTTATTTCATTTTTCAAATGTTTGCGATTAACTAAATACTTTTAAGAAAAGTGACAAAAAACAATTCAATTGATGATGACAACCTCGTAAACAATGTTACGATTATTATTATTATTATTATTTTATGTGTTTAATCGTAATAAAAATTACAAAAAAAAGGGAAGAAGAAAGAAAGAAAGAATAAAAAAAAAAAAAAAATTTCAAGGTTTCTCTTGTGTGTGTGTGTGTGTGTGTGTATGTGACAAAAGTTCTACATTGTTCTAGAACTTTTACACGATCATATTTTCGTGTACAAATTTTTTTAAAAAAAATTAATCGTTTATTTATTATCATAACACGAATTCAATTTTTTTTTTTTTAGCGAATTATTTGTGATACGTCACGAATTTAAAAGATTTTCCGTTTACGTTAAATTTTTTTTTTTTTTTTGTTATTCTCTCATCATTATTATTTCACTTAGTTTTTATTTTTAAAAAAATGGTTCCCAAATATCATTTCATAAAGAAAGAAAATCTTTTTATTTCCGGTTGGAAAAAATGCGGAAATTTATAAAATTCGGTCAATAAATTAAAACCTTATTTAAATATTTAAAAAAAATTTGAAAATAGGTTTTGACCTGAGGAATCTTTCCGGCCATTTGCTTTTTTTTTTTTTTTTATTATTAAAAAATTATGTCAATTTTTAAAATGGATTCTTATTAATCATTAAAAAAAAAAAAAATTTTAAAAAAACGTCGCGCGTTTAACAAAAGAATATATATATATATATAATATATTTCAAGTCATATTTTTCGATTGTTACCGTCTTATTTGATTTATTACACCGATAAATAATAATAATAAACATTATTATTATTATTATTATTATTACGGATAAATAAATTATGATTAGGATTTATTTATTAATTTCGTGTAATAGATATTATTTCGGTCGTTTATTATTTTTTTGCCGCGACAAAAGGGAAAGAAATTTTTTGTTTATTTACTCTATGGAATCACTTAACGGATCGATTAATTTTCTTTTTTTTTGCATTCAAAATGAATAAGAATAATTAATAATCATCGTTTTTTTTTTTTATTCAACGTTTATCGTTTTAATATTAATTAATTTGCTTATTTTTTTTAAAATTATATCTCGAGTTGATTTTAAATAATCGAAATCGAATATCATCTCGATATCGATAAATTTCTGAGAATAAAAAAAAAGAGAAAAGATCGACAAATTTACGTTGTTTACGTCACTTACTCGGCGGCCATTTTTATTTTTTTTTCATTTGTTATTCGCAACGCGCGAATATTATTTTTTATAAGTTTATAATTATATATTTAATTTAGAGCGTTAATAATGATAATAATGATAATAATAATAACAATTAAAGAGAAATTAATAAAATATAAAAAGCATATTGAATCGTTAATTAAAAAAAAAAAAAAAAAAAATTTTTTTTACCATTAAATTACAGATTAAATATAAATCAAAATATAAGAAGAATAAATTTATTACATATAAACAATTACGATCGTAAATCATTTTACGCGTTTGATGCATCCTCAATAATTAAATGGGTTTATTTAAATGTAATCGCCATTTTTATTTTTAACATAATTCTCATCGATTTATTTATACATACGTAAATTTTCTTTTTTTTTTCTTCCCCTGTTTGTTCTTCACCATAATTAAGTCAAATAATAATAATAATAATAATAATTGTAATTACCTTAGATATGAAATATTAACCGGAAATTAAAAATAAAATGGTAAAAATATTTTAAGGGGGAAAAAAAAACGAGGTACCTCGTATTGTTTTGATTCGCAAAAAACTTTTTTTTATATATAAATTTTTCCTTCTTTTTTTTATTTTTTTGTAGAATATAATTATGATTGCTTAAAATTATAAAAATTATTACATTCCACGAATGCCCTCAAGCGCAAACGATAATTTTTCTTTTTTTTTTTATTTAAAAAAATTAAAAAAAAAAAAAAATTTGTGTAATGAAGATCTCGTAAAAAAAAAAAAAAAATTTTTTTTTGCATGGGAACTAATTAAGATTGTAAATAGTAATTTTTTTTAGTTTTATTATTATTATTATTATTATTATTATTATTATTATTATTATTATTATTATTATTATTATTATTATTATTATTATTACTATTATCATCATAATTATTTATCATGTTAAATAATAAATATAAATAAATGGTGGTCAAGCGTCGAAATGATTAAAAGGAAAAAAAATTTTTTTTTTTTTTTTTATTAAGTTGCCTACCTGCGGGTCATTATGTAATTAAATGTGTGTGTGTGTGTGCGTGTATGAACAAGCAGAGGTCGAGTTGGCCAAAAAAAAATTATATTAAAATGTCAAAATGGGCCATTTTTTTTGTAAATTGAATTCGATTCGAAATGGAACACACAACATGAGAATAAAGTGAGGGTCCATTAAAAAAAAAAAACGTAAACGAAATGATGGGAATAAAAATTTTTATTGTGATGTTTGTTTAAGTTCCTTTTTCCCTCTCCACCCCCCCCCAAAAAAAAAAAAAAAACAAAAAATTTCTTTTATTTACTCCGTTAAAAGTGCTAAAACGTTTTCAAAAAAAAAAAAACAAAAAATCGAATTTATTTATTTATTTACACATTTAAAATTTTTGGATTTTGTGTGTGTGTGTGTGTGTGTGTGTGTGTGTGTGTGTGTGTGTGTGTGTGTGTGTGTGTGTGTGTGTGTGTGACGTCATCATAATAAAATTAATTTTTTTATTTCCGGTTTTTATTTTTAATTTTATCATCGGGAAATTTTCCTTTTAACTTTTTATTTTATTATATTTTTAATTTAATTTAATTTTAAAAAATTATTTAAATAATTTAAAGTTCATTTCCTTTGCGTGAGTGCGTGCATGCGTGCGTAAATACGCAGCGTGAATAAAGAAAATTAACAATTATTTATCTTAATGGATTTTTTATTTATTTTTATTGATAAGTTAATAACATTTAATGTACTTTTTAAAAAAAATGAAAGAAAGAAAACTTTTCATTTCGGTTGTAGAAAAAGTTTTTCTTTTCGAAACAATTATAACTATTACAAAAAAAATTCTCTTGGATTTTCCTTTTTGTTTGTTTCGAGTTAAAACATTTTGTTGTTGTTTGTTAAGTTGGCACAATGTAATTCCGGTTAACGTAATTTTTAATAAACCTTACGAATACGTCACAAATGGTTTTTTTAGAAGGAAAACACGTGCGTATGTGCGTGGTAAAAATATTTTCCGAAAGTATTTCATTACCAAATATCGATTGAGTAATTTTTTTTTTTTTTTTTTTGAAATTATTACGAAAATAAATTTTATCCAATATGGGTAAATCGATTCTCCGATAAATATTTGGTAACAAACGGTATAACAAAAAGAATTTTTTTTTTTTTTTTTTTATTAAGGAAATAATATAAGAGCAAACAAACAAACAAACAAACAAGAAGGCGAAGGAAATATATTTTTGCGTGTGTGTGTGCGTGTGTGTACAAATAATTTTCTTAATTTACAGTCAGTAATACAATTAAGAAATCACATACGGACGTTGAAACTAAAGAAACAAACATAACCGATTCGATAATATCGAGTTACGGTGTCGGTCCCACCGACGATAAGGGCAGACCATTGTTTGGTCTTCAAGCGTTGAGAAGGCATAAGGGAAAAACGGAAACGGATACGACCGATTACTTACAAAAAGAACCACAATCCCCGGACGATATTAAAGATTCATCTGGCAGAGCTTTTTTCGGTTTGAATGCTTTGAGAGCTCCCAGAAAAAATATCGAAACATTTGATGATACCGACTCTAAATTTAAAGAATTAACACTTAATAACACAGACACTCGTTCAAGTAAGTTATTATTATTATTATTATTATTATTTTTATTATTAATTATTATTATTATTATTATTAAAGACATTTGTCGTGATTGTTTGTATATGGAAATGGAAACAGGAAATGACAGTCATTTATTATTATTTTAAATTTTGGGTTTTCCGAGTCGAAAAAAAAAAAAAAATGCGTACGAACACGCATGTACGTAATTTGTTTTTTTTTTTTTTTAGCAGACGACAAAAATTACTTTTTTTTAAACAAAAACATTTTATTATTTACATACGTATAAAAAATACAAAAAAAAAAAAAATAAACATAAATAATAACCAACGAAAAACAAAACAACAACAACAACAACGATGACAATTTCAATAATAATAATAATAATAATAATTTTTGTTTGAATGTTTTCACTTTTTTTTTGTTTCATTTATTATTATTATTGTTGTTATTATTATTATTATTATTATTATTATTATTATTATTATTATTATTATTATTATTATTATTATTATTATTATTTCGTTTAGTAAATAAAAAAAATTTGAACTGAATCAGAAAACAAAAAAATTAATTAACAAAAAATTTAATTAAAAAAAAATCCATTATTATTATTATTATTATTATTATTATTAACGTTAATGCGAATTTGTATGTCGTAATAATGTTAAAACTTATTATTATTGTTGTTGTTGTTGTTTTTGTTTTAGTTTGTTAATAACAAAAAAAAAACTTAAAACATTTTTTTTAAAAAAAAAAATTTATTTTATTTTTAATAATGACGTCATTTTTTGTTTAAATTATTTATTTATTTATTGTTGAAAATTAATAGTAGTTGTTGTTGTTGTAGACGTAGACGTAGAAAGTTTTTGTTTATAAATCCATTTTTTTTTTAAATAATAATAATAATAATAATAAAATCCATAAATAAATAAAAATTAAAAAAAACGAAAACAACTTTTTCTTAACTTTATATTTAATTCGCACATAATTTTTTTTTTTTTTGTTTACTAATATTATTATTATTATTATTATTTTAAAATCTCAAAAATGAAGAATTTTTAAGTAAATTTCTAAAAAATTATTATTATTATTATTATTAGTGTCGTCGAGCCCTCGTGATTCTCCTCTGAGAACTAAAAATTACGAGGATGATGGTGGTGAGGATTTACATCCGGATGATGTTGATAGAATTTTATCCGAACCGGGTCAATCATTGAAAGACATGATTAAAAAACACGAACGTTTATTGGATGATGACGATTATAAAACAACCGAAAAAACATCATCATCATCATATTCAACGAGCACGGTTGTTAGATCTTCTGCTGTAAGAAGACCCGATGGTACCGTTTCCGTTAAGAAAAACGTCATAAGAGGTATGTGTAAAGGATTGATTTTGTCGTGGGATTAGAATTTCAGCTTTCTAACCGTCATCGGCAAAACATTTTCATTTTTTTTTTTTCGAGGGGATGCAGGGGAGAAAGGGGAGAAAGATGACACGCGAATATCGATGTTATTAAGTAGTAGTAGTAAGTAAAATTCATATTAAAAAAAAAAAAATGTCGAACTTGAATTGCAATTGGCAAAAATCCCGACTCGAAAAAAAAAAATCGTAAGAGATCGAATAACTTAAATCTGATCGTTTTAAGTAGTGCCATCATAACAAAAAAAAAAAAAAAAAAAAAACGTCTGGCAGAAGACAATTTTTTTATTATTAATTTTCTTTTTATTTTTGGCTTTTGAAACAAACAAATTTCAAAATTTATTTATATATATAAATAAATAATAAACGGAAATTAATAATCGAATATTTATTTCGATATCGTTCGAGTTCGACTTTTATAAAAGAATCGTTCGAGTTCGATTTATTTTTTCTTTTCTTATTTTTTCATAATCGTTGAACAAAAAAAAAAAAAAAAAAACGTTTTTTCGTCATTTTTTTCTCTTTTTTTGTTAACGCGTTTTAAGTTTGGTAATAATAATAATAATAATAATAATAACAATCGATTTATGTGATAATGACACTTTTGAATGAATTATTATTATTATTATTATACGCCGTGCCTGAAAATCGTGACAGAGAAGAAAATTTTTTTTTTTAACCGCAAATTTGTATGATTCAAGTTTTGTTTTGGTTTTTTTTTTTCAAAAATCATTTAAACGATGTTTGTGTAAATTTATTATTATTATTATTATTAAAAAAAACGGATATGATGAATCCGATAAAAATTATTAAAAATTTTTTTTTTTTTTTCAACGAGGAAAATAATTGTTTTGAAAAAAAAAAAAAAAAAAAATGGCGGCGTGAGGAAAAATGTCGGTCAACGTGAAAAAACGTGTCCATGTTTCGTTTTTTTTTCGTTTATTACGGAATGTAAAAAAAAAATTTTTTTCACGCTATAAAATTCTCGATAATGTTAAAAGGATAAGATTTGGATTAATATGCGGATTAACGATTATCTTAATCTTTTTTTGTTTTTATCTTGTTAATCCTTTTTTTAACGGGGATGCTGTATTATCGTCGTACGGGTTTTTCTTTTTCGGAATCGTATTTTGCATTTTTGTTTATTACGGTACGGAAAGGAAATGTTTTGAAAGTTTTAGTTTTGATTTTAAAAATGATTTTTTTTTTTTCGTAGGAGAAACAACGTCTAAAAATGATGAAGAACCGAAAACGAGAGTCACGAGAGAAGAATATTCTTACGAAACTCCTGGTCATGAACCGATTGACATCCTCGATATTGATAGCGAAGATGAAAAATCATATAGAAGAAGATCGATTAAATCCGTTACGAGCAGATCATCGACAACGGATTCCGTTAAAGATAGATTCAGGTAAACTATTAAAACTTTTATTATTTTTTTTTTTTTTTTGGAAAATTTTATTATGTTCGATATTTTTGTGTCACAGAAGCACAGTTTCGCCAACATTGAAAACCACTCGTAAAACTCCATCTCCAGAAAGAGGCTCACCCGATCGATACATGGATTCGCCATCTCGTTTATCGAACAGGACTCCAATTGACGATTACTCGAGAAGAAGAGATGATTTCGATGATAGAAGTCAATCGTCTAGAAAATCCATAAGCGATAGATTAACACAATTGTCAAAAAAATTTTCAAACGATTCCATTGATAGAAAATCTGATTTTAGAGATACTAAAACGGATACGCAATACAGCACTTACGTAAGGTGAGATAAATAAATGGATGGCGGCGAAAACCGGAAACCGGAAGTAAACATCTTTTTAATAAATAAAATTTATTTTTTTTTTTTCCAGTAAAACTTCAAACACTTACAAAACTTCCGTCGATGGAATGTCTTCTCCATCGATTGATTCTCACAGATACGGATTAGAAAATGGAATCCCAGATAGAAAATATTCTTCTCCGCGAGATGACGAACCAGGTACGTACAGGTTTTTCACATCATTTTCCTTTTTTTTTTTTTAAAAAAAATATTGAGTTATTAAAAACTCATTAATATCCTATTTCCTTCAGGCTATCGTCGAGGATCATCAACACCGATTGATGACGTCAAAGAAACATTATACCGTAAATTTACGGGTACCGATGAAACCGAGCATCACAGCATGCCTAGTTTCAGTAGAATTGGAAAAGGAGGCTCCGTCAAAGCGTTATCTCAAAAATTCCAGCAAGCTGCAGGTACTTAACAAAAAAAAAATTTTTTTTAAATTTAAAACCAAAAAATGTGACGGTAATTTAACACGACTAATCAATTGCAAAACTAATTTAAATAATTTTTATTATTATTTTTTTATTTGACTTCCGGTTAAAATGAAAAATAAAAAATATTATCATTCATCCATTGTAATAATTTTTTTTTTTTTTTTAAAAATAAAATCATTATGTAATCATATTTTATAACTAATAAATAGCCGAAGCCGAGACACCCAAAACCGGGGTTTCATCTTACCCAAAAGCGGGCCTGATACTTCGGTCGACCAGCTTCAAGCACACGAATGGTGATTTAACATCTCCAGGTAATCATTTCTATCTAATTTATACACGCATACCTCATTAAAAAAAAAAAATTAATTTTTTTTTTTATCTAAACATACATGCTTATTTTATTTTTTTAAATGCGTTGTCGTGATAAGAGCGCTTGTCGAGCCTTATCAAAAAAAGGACAACAGCGTCAAGGAGTCCAGGCCAGGTATCTTATTGCTTTTACCGCTTGATTATTATTGACCCACCCTTCCTAACAAACGAATTTTTATTTCGAATGATTTCGAGGGATTGACAAATGAATTTTTTTTTTTAAATTTAGATTCACCAGGATTCAAACATTCGGCTTCGATGGAAGTTAGAGTTGGATCCCCCAGCAGAAGCGGTACGGATTATCCGAACGAAAGAGGACGCGGAGATTCGGGACGCAGTTGGTCTCCTGGACACAGGGATAGATTGAGTGACGTTAACGAACGTCGTTACGTCACACAAACGACAGAAATAAGAACGGAAAGTGGCGGAAAATCATTTCTTGGAAATCCTTCAAAGGTGACCGGCGTGCAAGATATAATAACTAGAATGAGAGCAGCAGATCAAGGTTTGTTTTCACTTTTAAAATGTCGGATTAAAATTAATTTTAATTAATTACTAACGAATTTTTTTTTTTTTTTTTTTTTGATGTAGATTCACTTGCTGACGACACAGCTAGCGATACGGAAGCTCGAGCTCTTCTTAATAAGTTTCTTGGAGCTTCCGTTATGATGTCTGGTATGGAACCTTTGGTGAAAGCCTCCGGAGCTAAAAGTTCAACTTTAGTGTCTGAAGTTGAAAGACAAAGAATATTAGATTCTCCGACCAGGGGTGATTACAAGGTAAGTTTTTTATTATTTTTCGACATTCTAATTCCTACCCTGCTTTCAATGAGAGAGAGAGAGAGAGATTTAGCGGAAGACATTTATTGAGAATTTTGTTTTTGTTTAGTCAGTGAGTAGTCATTCGATTACTAATTTTATAATAAAAGGACTCATAAAAAGTTTTTCATCTTCTTCTTTTTTATAAAAAAAAAAAAACGAGGACAAAATCATTAGTTAAAAATTTGTTGGCAATTTTATATCAAACAAAAATGTCCATTGTTTTCTTATTTTATGTTTTTTAAGGTTGTTTTTTTTTTTCGTTTTTGTGTTTAAATTAACGCCCTTGAAAATAAAATTTTCATTTCGAAAATTTTCCTTCCTCGTTTCGTCGCCATGTTGTTCCATGATGGTGAAAAGTTAAAAAATTGAATTCCGCTCTCATGTTTGTTTCCTGTTTGTTTTACAAAAATTTTTTTTTTTGAAATTCTTTTTCTTTCTTTTGCTTTAAAAGCAGAAGGAGTAAAAAAACTCGCGATTCATTTCGCGCCATTTTTTAAATTTAAATTTTTAAATCTCGACGGATTATTATTCGATTGTAAAACTAATTTAATTGTCCGACATTTTTTTGGGTTTTAAAAAGTTATACGAAATTTTTTTTTTTTTTTTAACTAACAGCTGTTAAATGTCATGTTTTGTAAGAATCTTTCCTTCCTTCGCCACTGACGTCCCTCACAACTAACTTCGTGTTCATCTTCAGTAAAAAAAAAAATTTTCTTCAGTTGTTTAAATCTGTTCTCTGGTTAAAGTTTTAAATTTATTTTTTTAATTTTGTTTTTTCGTGACAGTTTTTAGTTTTTTTTTTTAAATTTCTCTTCATATTTTTTTTTTTTTTTAAACTAAAAGTTTAGTTTTAACTAATTTTTAAATTAGTTTTAATTTCCCCCCCCCCCAAAAAAAAAAAAAAAAAAAAATTTGAAGTGATTTAAATTTATCAAAAAAAAAAGAAAAATTTCTGAATGTGAACTTAAGTAAGTGTGACTTTTTTTTTTTTTTTGATTTTCGGGGGGGAAATGGGGGTTATGATAAAAAAAAAAAACTTTGTTGGGGAGGGGAAGGGGGAGACGGAAGTACTCAAACCATCGCATTAAAACTTTTCGAGAAAAACGTTCGCCATGTTTTTTTTTTGTTTTTTACCCGGTGATCTTGTGCGATGACGACGTGACCGATGAAAATCGTCGTCACGATATTTAAATAAAATTGTCAAAATGTCTTTTTAACAAAATCGAAACGTGAAAAAAAATTTTTTTTTTTTTTTTTTTTTGGCAAGTCTTTCGTTTAATATGCCACACATAAATTTTTATTGATGTCTTCTGCTTCTTGATCGCCCCGCATCTTTCCCCGCCATTTTTTTTTTTTTAGTCATATTTAATTTTGCGCTATTAAAATTTTTTTATAATTTTTAAGGAAATGATATTAAACGAAACGGTTGAGAGTTGGGGAGGGAACGGGGGGGGAGGGGGAGAGGACTTTAATGCATTTCCCATTTTTTATTTATTTATTTATTTATTTTATTTAAATTCGAAGCGTAAATTTTTTTTTAAAAAATATATTGAAACTCAGCCAAAACATTATAAAAATAAAAACAAAAAATTTTTTTTTTTTATGTTAAGGCCTTGAAACGATCGAGGGTTGGTTGGATGGCGATTTGCGAGTTCGAACGAATCCTTTCTAACGTTTTTTCTTTTCCCAATTATTTATTTAATTTATTCCACCGGAAATTTGCGTACCTGTCTGTCGTTCCTCCGATGAATCCTGTCACTCTCCCGAAGGAATTCTCTCTCTTTCACTTTTCAAAAAAAAAATTTTTTTGTTTATGGCGAACGCGTTTCAAAACGACGACGAGGAGGTTATGAATCTTTCATCGCGTTATAAAAAAAAAAAAAATTTTTTTTTTAATTAAAGTTTTGAAACTTTCGCAGGATTTAAGGAGTCGAGGGGTTAAGAGGGAGGGGAAGAAAGAGTGCGTGGGAGGACACCGTGTATTTTAAAATAAAACGCCCTTTTTCGATATATGTGGAAAACGCGTAAAATTTTATTTTAATTTTATTTTAATTTTTGTCTTGCAAAAAAAAAAAAAAAAACATTTGCATTAATAATGATAATAGAAAGACACGTGGTGGTGTGCGTGTCTTCTGTTGAATTTCTTTTAATAAGGACTCTGAGATCTTAAAATAGTTAAACGTTAACGTTTTTCCCTTGACGAGTTTGCGCGGAAAAATTTTTTAAAAAAAACGTTCGACGAGTGCCCAAAATAGGCGAGAGATGAAATTTAAAATTTTTTTTTGTTTTTTACATCAGCCAAGGAGAGAGAGAGAGAGAGAGAGAGAGAGAGAGCTCTCCTCCCTCCCTCTCTCTCCTCCTCCTCCCCCTAAACAGAAAAAAATTCGTTTATTTTAATCTGTCATTATTATTATTATTATTATTTTTCCTTCCTTTCTTCCTTGTAAAATACCAATCCCTTATTAATTTTCATATTTCGGGTAAGTTCGCGAATAATGATAATGATAATGAAATTATTTCGCGTTTTTTTCTTTTCTCTCATCGTGACAGAATCACGCACACGCACACATACGCACCTCTCTCTCTTTCTCTCTCTCACTCCTTCTTAATATATATTCTGCAAAAAAAATCAGAATCTCCTCGTTCAATTCTGTTGTTTAAGGCCAAGTAAAATTTATGTTTTTTTTTTTTTTTTAATTGGCTCAAAATCAAAATTAATTTTATACAAAAAAAAAATGGCATCGACATCTTTGTATGTTTATACAATCATTCGTTAAATTTCACGCCGGTTATTAACAGTATATAAAGCTATAGTTTATAGTCTATAGTTTATAGTTTTATTTTGTCGATTTAAAAAAAAAAATTTTTTTTACATTTTAGGATTACAGCACCTCTAACGATAATATCGACGATATTTGGGACGAAAAAAGATTAAGACAGTTGGTAAGTAATAAAATGTCTCTTTTTTCTTCTTTTTTTTTTTTTCATGTTGGTCATACTGATTTTTTTATTATTATTTTTTTTTTCTCCAGTTGGATGCTTGTACTGATTACGAAGGAAGACGAAAAATCAGAGCTAGACTTCGCGCAGTGATGGCCGATAATACAGGTAAATAATTATTATTATTATTTAAAAAGTTTTTTCCGACGTGACTCCGACGTTAAATTAATTTTTATACCATTTAAAGACTTAACAAGTACTACTACTACTACCACTACCACTACCACTACTACTACTGGAGGTAGTCATCGAGACGACGATGAATCAAAATATTTAAAAGATTCCGGACGTGAGGGTGAGTCACTTCTTCCATATCTCGAAAGACTTCGTACAACTCTAACGATTGACTCTCGCGATATCGATTCTCACGTTGATAATGATAATAACCATGTCGATAATAATAATAATCCCAATTATAATAATAATAATAATAACAACAACGATACACGGAAAGAACCGGGAAAAGATTTACGTTTATTGGCGGGTTTACGAGATTCCCTACGCGAACATCAAACTTTAAAAAAAAAAAAAAAAAAAGATGATGATGATGATGATGATGTTTTGATAAGGGAAATATACGAATACGTAAAAACATTACAGACTACTTTAGAATCCCGGTTGGCAACGGAACAATCATTAGATTCTAAAACGAAAGACAATTTAATACAACTCGTTATTCAATTACAAAAATCGTTAAAAATGACACCTTGTTCCGATGAGGGGAAAATTTACAACGAATCTTCTTCTTCCACTTCTAATAAAATGTCGAATAGGAAAAGATTTTTAAATCGAAGGCTTTCGCGCCAAAATAGGCACACGGTTGTTGTAACGACAAAAGAATTAGCTGATGCTAGGCGTTTAATGGAATCTAATTCCGGTTATCAGTATAGTTCTTACGCTGTTTCAACTCCTTCCTTAAATAATCTTTCCAAATCTACCGATGATGATGATGATAGTCATACTAAACCGGTGGTGGTTGAATCTTCTTACGGTATAAAAAAACAAAAATCCGTTGGAGATTTATTATTTGTCGATAATAATTTAATAAATAACAAAACGTTCAGATCCGTTAAATTCGATCCGGTTAAAAATAAATTTTTCGGTACGGTTTTGGGTAATTCAGTTGCTAAACCTTATCACAGTGTTTGGGACATACCTTCCGAAACGGAAAAATCAAATTTCGGTCGCGAGAATCCGACGAAAGGTTCTGATAAAATAAATTTCAACCGAAACGAAATTTCTGGAAAGGAGGATGCCGATGAAATAAAAAGTAAAAAAATAAAAAATTCAACGAGTATTAGTGATTGTGATAATCGTTTAAATAATACTTTAAAATCTAATAAACCTGTGATAAGTGGTAGCAGACGATCGTCAAAAGAAAATAAATATAAAAAAGATGGGATGAGCACGACGGAAAGTAGCGAGTCGACGATGATGACGAGTAGCGACGACGAATCATCTTCGAGTGATGAAAATAATGAAAAAAAATCCAATATAAAATCACCATCATTTAAAAACAAAACGGGAAAAAGATTAAGTAGTAATAATAATAATAAAGAATATACAAATAATGAAATAATGAAACGGACGACGGGAAATAATCATTCGAATAAGGAAAATTTTATAATAAACAATGTCGAAAGACGAATACAGGAAATTCAAAATGAAAACAAACATCGTAGCAGGCCCAAAGGAAGATCGATCGAAGAATTGGAAAAAGCTTACAGAGAACGAAAAGCTTTGGATGCTGCGGAAAATAAAAAAAAAATTAAAAATCAAATTTTACATTCTAATGATGATTCGACGACGCGACGACGACAAACAACAACCGATTTAAAATCTAAACCTGTGACGAAAGACTGGAATCATACTGGAGGAGAAATGGCGAGAGATGTTTCGCGTACGGAAAGCGAAATGTCGATATCATCAACGAGTACGGAAAATAGCATTTGTCACGCACAAAAACTATTGAAAATGGCAAAATCGTGTGATGGCGTCACCGGAAATGATGACGAGAAATCAGGTAACAAATTAAAAAAAAAACGCTGTAGGACTCGTGTGACGTAACAATAAAAAAAAAAAAAAAATTTTTTTTTAAATTTGAAATTCTAATTGAAGTTATAAAATTGTTAAAAAATGATTAATTGCCTTTTATAGCGAATAATTCACAATCGTCGAGTTCGAATATAATATGGAGAAAAGATCATCAAAATCCGACGAATCGTTCGATACAAGATTCGAAATATTCATCACCCGATCAATGGGAAAATAGATTTAATAAAATAAAAACGGCTTTCGAAAATGTTGACGTCATCAAAGATGATGACGTTAAATTTGGACATCGGACTACTGCTAGAGTGAAAAGTCCGAAATTTTTATCGAAAAGTGCCGATAGTTCTTCGACGGATTTAAAATTTAATGATAAAATAAATCGTGAAAATAGTTTCGTAAATAAATTACTACTGAATCGGAAAAACTCTCTGGAAAATTCTGTTAAATTACCGTGGGCTAATGCGACGAGTGACGGTGTGATTGTCGGATCGTTGACGGTTTGCCCGGAAAAATCGAAAATGAATTATTTTCCTCCTATTTCTCCTCAACCCGTCAATCAATTCAGGCACGCTCCCATGTCGGCTTTTAAACCCGTTCAAAAAAAATCAGAGACTCGCGGCGTGGAAAATCAACAGAAATTTATTTTCAACGAACCTTCCAATCAGCACAAGGTCAAATTTGATCCTTTCGCTCGGGAAAATTCAAATGATAATAATTATCCAATTTTACCCTGGATAAAAAACAATGAAGTCGCTCAATGTGAAAATTCCGTTAATTCGACTCTGGCCAAATTCGAAAGTTTGTATAGTTCCGCACATCGAGTGCACACCCCTCAAATCCTAGGTCCAGGTATTGCACCTTTGCTATTTAAATCTCCTAGTCAGCCATCTTTGATTCAGTCTAAGGCCAAATCGTTCACGCCGTCTTATCCAAATGTTAAATACACCGAACCTAAAGTTAACCAAATGAATTTTTCTTCCGATGAACCTATTCTCCGGTACGATGCTCCATCGGTAAAACAAAAAGCACAAAATTTTCAAAATTCATTTTTGAGTATAGGCCCCGTGAAATGTCCGAAAATTTCAGAACCTAAAAAGGAATCATTTAAACCCATAACCACATACAGCGTTGACGTTGCGGCAACATCAACCGTTTATCCCAACAGCGATGATAGTTCCGTTGAAAATGGTTATTCTCCATTACCTGCACGACCCGAAAGTCCTTCCACTCCTGAAGAACAAATAGCCGTGAGTAAAATTATGGGTTCCGCGAATCAACAGCAAGCTGTGACAATCAGACAGAAAACTCAATGGCGAGATGACGATAGTAAATTTTCAGCCGTTAAAAATTTAACGAACAGTCTGCAAAAATTAACGACGAGTCCTTCGGAACAAAAAGATTTACTTTCTCCTAAAAAACCACCCTCTACCCTAAGTTCATCTTCGAATACGTCACCTCAAAGATCTCCTCTTCTTCCTCCGAAGCTACCCACGGGCAAGTTTTCGCCTAGTTCCCTAACACCCACCTCGACAAGTGTCGCAAGCGTAGACGATAACAATCATAATTCGTTGTATCAAAATAATAAAAGTCCCGGTGAACCCTTTAAACCCACATTTCCGGACAAAATAATCACGAGCAAGCCGTTGGGTAAAAGACCATCATCTGCAGAATCATTGATAACAAATTCCGACGAAATCTTAGACAAAGAAGATGATGGTGTGATTATATCGAGGATACAAATTCCACACTGTTTTACCGTTGGAACAAGTCCGTCTTCCGTTTCTCCCATGAACGTGTCACCATCTAACGGACGCATGCATTCTCCGGATACGTCACATTTTTCGTCGTATTTACAAAAATCAGAATCGTGTCATCAGATGAACGGTCCGATAAAAGGCAGACGACCGCAAAGTTTAATAATACCGAATCAACCCGATTTCAACAATGGTCAACCCGCACTTCCAAGAGTATCATTAAATCCTTTGTTAAAGACAAAATCTAGTCACTCGCTAGGAATAGGAGGAAAACAATTCGAAGCTTTCATTAATCAAAATTTGGTTGAAAGCAAACAAAAAACGGTTCAAGAATATTTTTCTATGAAAAATTCAACATCCAAATCGAATAAGATGAAAAAAAAAGTTTCGAACGGTTCGTCGTCATCGACCCTTGATCTCGATTACAATTTGGACAACGTGGACGAAGCTTTCGATGCACTTTTTTCCTCGGTTACGACGGATAAAAATGATGGTAAATCCGTTAGATCGAAAGAGGGAAAACAAATAATGAAAAGCATGTCGGCTGCTTCTCTCGTTTCTCAAGGGAGAAATGGCGGGAACAAGTAAAACGTGCGTGTCACGACAATCATCAAAGGCAAGGCGAAATGGTTTTTTTATATAGGCGATCCGAATATCCAAAGCATTGCTACGTAAGAAAGTTAGTTCGTCATCACGCACGCACACGCACACAAACACGCGTTTTCCTCTCCAATCCACGAAAACACTCGCCATCGACTTGTTGCCGATATGTATATGTATTTACATTGAACATTATTTAAATAAATAAATAAAGAATTATCTGTTATGTGAGACAAGTGACACGGTTATGCATTTTTTAAATGGATTTATTTTCATCAAATCGAGGATGAATGAATGATACAAGATGGACGACAACAACACATCACGTGACGTTTGTTTATGTCTTCGAACAACGTGAGTTAAGACCAAAAAAATTTGTTTCTTTTTATGATTTTGCATAAGACATTTGAGTGAAATGGAATGGATTGGAAAGTAACAAGTAGTAGCATTTTAAAAGTTTTTACATTAACAATATTTGAATTACCCAATAATAATAATAATAATAATAATAATAATAACAACAGCCGTGCGAATTCGCTGATGAAAAGCAAAAAAATTTTGTTTTTTTTTTTTTTTGTTTTTGGTTTTTTTTTTTTCATACATTGCCTAACAATTCGTAGCAACGTGGCAGTAGATAAAAATTGTTTTTTTTTTTTTTTTGTTTAATTAAGCATTTGAATTTCAGTTATATCTTGGTTTTCCCGCCATTTTTTTTTTTTTTTAGAACTTTGTTTTGTCCGCGTGTTTAATTTTAGCCGTGTTAAGTTGTAGAACTTTTTTTTTTTTTTTTTTTTTTTTTGGTAGAAGTGGAATGATAGCTGAAATGTTGGTACGCATGTAATTTGAGCTTTTTTTTTTTTATTATTCGAGCTAACTTGTACAGAGCCGTGACATTTTTTTTTTTTATGTAAATACGTTTTCTTTTTTTTTGTACATTATTATTAAAATGGTGTCATTTTTGTTTTGTTTTCGACATTCGTTAACAAGTGACGACAAAATTCCCTGTTTTTTTCCCTCCTTTTTTGCTCAAAAGTGCCATCTGTAGTCAATCACGTAAAATATTTGTTATTGAATATTTTTTTTTACGTTGACAATAATCGTTAATTTTTTTTTTTTTCTCCCCCTTTTCTGAACAGATTCTGAAACCGTCGTGACTTCAAGATCAAGTCCAGGAAGTTCATCCAGAACAGTTGGTAAGAATTTATTAACAAATTATTTCAAACAACTTTTTCTTCGTAAACAATAAAATTAATAATTATAATAATAATAATTTTTTCTTTTAATTTCAGTTACATCCAAATCAACTTTTACGACCACCACAAGTAAGTCACGCAAATCTCCATATAATAATATAAAATAATAAATTTTTTTTTTTTTTATATATATATACGTTACGTCCGCCATTTTGTTTTTCAGCATTTAAATTAAGATAAATTTTTTTTTACGGTTTATCGCGTAAGTTATTAAGACGAAATTATTTTTGGGGGGCGCGAATAAAAATTCCCTACATTTACTTATTTATATTCAAACAAGCAATCAATCAATCATTCATTCATCACCGGGAAGGGAAGGGAAGGGGAGGGGGGAAATTATTTTCCAATCATTTATTTATCTATTATTATATCTTACTTACTAAATTATAAAGAATAATAATAATAATTAATCGGCTTCTAAAAAAAAAAATAGGTTAAATAATAATAATGATAATAACTTAATGATAATCGTCGTAGTTACTCACATGGAAAAACAAAAAAAATTTTCCACTTATTAACGTGCCTTTTCCAAATAATAATGATAATGTTTAGTTATTAATTTTATATATAAACGAGGTTGTTGTACAGTACTATTAAAAAAAAAAAAAAAATTTAATTTGAGCACTTTTTACTTATAATCACACGGTATTAATAATAATAATAATGATAATAATTAAATAATGATGATTAATAAATATAAATAGCACTTTGTATATAATTAATGTTCTTATATTAATTGTACATAGTCGACGACGAATCTCTTCATCATCATTATTATTATTTTTTTTATTTTAATATAAAAAAAAAAAAATTAACAATTAATAATAATAATAATAAATTATTTCAGCTCCTTCTACTAACAAACCAATATCACCATTTGCAAAATTTCAACAGTTAGATCGTCAAAATTCAGGTTCAACGCCAAGGTATGTATTTTAACAATTTTAAAAGTTTGTTTTCCTTTTTTTTGTTTTCCTTTTGTGTACAGTTGATAGTAGGGAAAGAAAGAAAATCATTCATGCGAATTATATTATATCTATCCGGTCTGGTTGAACCTTATTTTTTTTTTTATGGTATTTGATATGAATAAGTTTCTCTCTCTCTCTCTCTTTCTTTCTCTCTCATTAAATTTTCTCCTGGAAAAGTGTTTCTCGTTCTGTTTTACGTTCACTTCTTTTTACTATTTTTTAATTTTTTTTTCTTATGGTGGGAAAGGTTGAAAATTCTAATTCCCAGTAAAACATATATACATAAATATATATAAGAGAATTTAACGGGATTATTATTATTATTATTATCTGTTTTCTTCCATTCATTTACTTTGTTTCCTCGTAAATATTACAAAATTTGTAAAAGCATCTACGAAGGTTTCTGCTTTTCTCTCACTCTCTCTCTATCTCTCTCTCTCTCTTTGAGTCCTTTCAATGAAGAAAATTAAAATAAAAAAATGATTAATTTAATAAATTTATGAAAGAGCTTGTACTAACCTTTAGCTCCCCGAGCGCTGGTAATGCGCCATACTTCACGTTCACCGATCCAAAACTGTGTCGTTCTGCATCCGGTGCCAAGGATCGACTTCTCCAGTGGTGTCAAAGCAAGACCAAAGAATACAAGGTATCCATCATCCACCTTAGACAAAAAAAAAAAAATATTACGTGCTTTCACTTACATAACTCACAGCATGATTATTTAATATAAATCCACGTTTTTGTTTTTTTTTTTTAGGTTTTTTTTTTTTTTAAATTTTAAGTAAAAAACAAATAATTTCTAACGGCTTTTTTTTTTTTGGTTTTGTTTTGTTAACAGTAATAATTCACACAACAATCACGCCATACGATTGCTTGTTTTTTTTTTGTGTGTTTAAAGAGGGCGCTGCTGCTGCTGCATTCTATTCTTTTTTCAAACGTGACGGTTACGTTTAAAATAAAGGTTTTTTATTGGTGGAGCGAAAGGGAAGGGGAAGGAAGGGGGTAAAATTTTTTTTATTAACGTGCTTATAATGGAGAACGAACGAACGAACGCGCATCACGTGACTATTTTCCCTGTTGCTGATTGGCGTTCGTGTCGTTTAATTCGTTGCCGTAATTTTGAAAAACGCGCGCGTTTCGTTTGTTGTCTTTTTTTTCAACTTGAAAAAAAATTCAAAATGAATTTAAAAAGTGTTCATTTACACGGGGGGGGGGGATATTTTACAAAAGTTAAAATTAAGCCGTAAACGTGATAGCAGACGATGGGAAAGAAAAAAAAACGGCGGGAAAATTTTTAAGATTTATTTTATTTGCTTTCGATTGATGCTCGTCAAATCCTGGTATAAAAACCACGGGGAAGCATCAATTTACAGAAAATGCGCTTTCGCCGCCATATTTGTTTTTGTGGCATTGAAATTTTTTTTTTTTTTTTTTTTTTTAACTTGCTGGTGAAACGGTAACGATTCGTTTTTAATTATTTTGAGTTTTTATTAATGATTTTGTTAACTATTTGACGGAAGGTTTTTTTTTATTCCTTTTTCGGAAAATTTAGCTAAACTACCTTCGTTTCGTACAAAATTTTCCGGATCGATCGCGAATTTTTTTTATTAATAATAATAATTATTATTATTATTCACACGAGAAAGCACATTTCAACAAAAAAAAAAAAAAAAAAAAAAAACGTAAAAGGATCGCCGGTTCCTGAGCTTTCACCTGCGCATTTTCACATTATCTTAATAATAATAAGTCACATGGATTAATTTTATTTATTTTTTTTCTTTCTCTCTCTTTCTCTCTCTCTCTCTCTCTCTTCATTTTCGAAATAGAACATTCAAATAGAAAACTTTTCGACGAGTTGGAGTAACGGTTTGGCATTTTGCGCTCTCATTCATCATTTTCGACCCGAAGCTTTCGATTACGATTCATTGTCGCCGAATGAAAGACGAAAAAATTTCGAACTTGCTTTTAGAATAGCCGAGTGAGTATAATATATAGAATACTATGAATTTATCCTTGTCTTTTTCATTGTAATTGACATTATCTCTCTTTCTCTCTCTTTTGTAGGGATAAAGCAAACATTGCACCTCTCCTCGACGTTGAAGATATGGTAATGATGAGAAAACCCGATTGGAAATGCGTTTTCACATACGTACAATCGATTTATCATCGTTTTAAAAACGAAGATTAATCATCATCATTATTATTATTAATCATTTTTTTTTTTTTTTGTTAGATTTTAAATTATTCTATTAAGTGTAAGAGATTGTAAACTTTTGTTAATTTTTTTTTTAGAATGAGAGCGCTTTAAATTTTTGTTTTAATGTTTTAAAGTTTTTTTTTTTTTATATATTTTTTTTGCGTATAAACGTACCCATAATTTTTTTTTATAATTTATATAAATGAATATAAATATATAATATGTTAGAGTATGTATAACAACTTGCCTTAATACTACTTTCTTTTTTTTTTTGTACTAATTTTACATTGTTAGTAGAAAGTAAAATTTAATTCGAGTATTCCAATTTTATTATTATTATTATTTTATTTTTACATTATTTTTATTCTTTTTTGATTCATTTTCAAACGCATTTGCTATAAGTAAAATCTTTTTTAAAAAAATATGTAATAATAATACTAACCGTGAGCTTGTTTGCTACTACGAATAAATATATTTGTATTTTTTTTTTTTTGTTAATAATAATTTTTTTCGTTTATTTTTTTTATATCCAAAAAAAATTTCCTTTTATTGAATGTGGTTGGAAACTCCTGAGCACGTCGCAATAGCGTGGCTTATATGATGAGGGGGGGGGGGACGGTCGTTGGAGTTGTACCTACATTTCAGTCAGTCCCCTCTTCGGAAAGCCAGAACGTTAACCGTTCCACACGTTTACACTGGTGGGAGATTTGTTCTAGTCTCCGTTCCGTCATCACCTCGAAGACGAGAACGCATCTCCCTGGTAAAGCTGAAAGTTAAGTGTTAGTTGATCGCATCCTCTAATATTAAGGGTACCTGGATAACGGGAAAAGATAGACGAAGGATCGACCGGGGTCGTCGATCCTCCAAGAAATGTTAGAAATAAGAAAGTTTTTATTTACCGACAACGAAGCTAAGTTCGTCGCCGTAATCCGATAGTGATCATTCTATTGTAGATTTCTTACCGCACTTCACACTTTTTCACTTTTTTTATTAATTATTTTAACTATTGATTTTCAGACGGCGTTTTTTCTGACTATCCTCTTCTTTGCCGCCGTCTTCGTCTTCACTTTTCCTTTTTCTTTTTCTCGTACGGAGCAAACGACGGCGCACTACAGATTTTTCGCTCTCGCGTTCGCGGTCCTCTTTTCCGCTTCCGAAAATCGCGAAATCGCGGACCATTCCCGGAGTCCGCGAAGCAACGCGTCCACGAGGCCGCGGATTGACAAGTCGGGTCCGATGACTCCGACAATCCGCTGCCTGTGTCCGTCCCACGAGGGACTGCTATCGTGTGCTACCGTGTGTTCAACGTCGTCCTCGGGAGCACACTCCGCCGTCTCCTCTCTGCCGATTCGCCAAGTACGAACCGAACACCCCGTGACCCGTGAGCACCTGGGTGAGACGATAGGTCAAGTTTCCGTGACAGCGATCGCGGCGCCGCCCTGGCGAAGTGTGTCTCGAATTCCGGCGCACACGCGGTCGTCGAACGCCCGTCCGAAAGCCGTACTGATTCGGAGAGAGGTCTTCCTTCCTCCCCCTGATCGTAAGTGTTCGTCTATCCGGGACGCGATCACACGCTCCAACAACTTGTCCTCTACATAGAGAAGACAAATCGGCCGGTACGCCCTCGGCGTCGTCGGATCCCTACTCGGTTTGTTAAGGAGAACTAAGTTGGCTTCTTTCCACGGAGTCGGAAATGTCGCCCCTCGGAAGCACGCAGTGTAGAGCGCCGAGGATGCGGTAATGCACGCCGTTCGGGCCCAGAGCCGAGTGCCTCTTCGAGGCCGCGTCGAGGAGAAGGCGAACCTCCTCCTCCGTCACTGCGGTGTCGCGATTTACGTCGTACGGGAAATCCGCCGGGGGGAAACGCGAACGGTTCAACGCGAGGGAAGAACTCTTTGCGGTCACTTCAGCACGAAACTCCTTCGTCATGCCGGCCATCAGCGATCCCGACGAACCCCTCAGTTTGTTAGTCAGGAGACGGAACAGGAGACCCCACGAATCCGAAACCGTTTCGCTCAGAAGTTCCTTCCAACACGCCTCCTTGAAACTCCATATCGCTCGTCGGACCCGAACCCGCGGAGCCCTCCATTCCGCCTTTAAACGCGCAAGTTCGTCGTCGTTCACGATGTCCTCGTAGCGTCCTCCCCGTTTGATCAAATGTTTTTTTCTGCCGACGAACCGGCGACGTGCGAGGCAGGATTCTTTCCACAATTCTCCTATCTCGTCCGACCACCAGTACTTCGGCCGTTTCCGCGTTTTCGAGCGCGAGCCGATCCTCTTCATGCAGGAGTCCGAGATCCGTCGTAGGTCGTTCTGGACTCCCCGCGCCATGTCGTGCACGCTTCTTCTTCCTGCGCCTGGAGTAACTTCGTCTCTCCAGGCCTCCGCAGCGAGACACTCGGTGAGCCGTTCGTCGTCGAACGATCTCAGGCTCCGCCGGGGCGGGACGACGCGGAGCCCGTCGGACGAGGAGGCTGCCCCGCCCCCGAGCTTCGAGGAGCCCCGAAAGAAAACGCCACGTGGGCGTATGGTTTATATACCTTAAATTAACCAATCAAGAGTGAAAATGAAGGCGTAAAAAAAGGCTGTCTCGTGTTTTTTTCTGCCGGCACGGATAGTTCAATCAGTTTACACCACTTTTCCGTATTATACCTCAGGATGATATCCGGTTTGTTGGCCGACGGCTAGGGTTTATTATATACTGATGTGAGAATTACGAATGCGTTTTTTTAATAAATTTATTTATTGTTTTTTAAATCGTTGCACACAGTTCGGTTAAAAAAAAAAAATTTTTTCCCGAAGGGAAAAATCATTCGAACCTTTAAGGTTGATGACATTAAAAAAGTTTTGGAAATGTAAGAAGACGCAGACGTCGCGATTTGTTTTTTTTTATTATGTTTAAGGGAATTTTGAAAATTTTTCTATTCATTTTTTTGTCCGACAAACAACAACAACAAACAATCGAAATTATTTAAAAATTATGTTTGATGATGTGTTATCACAAAAAAAAAAAAATTTTTAACAATTTTAATAAATCCTTCTCCTTCTCCTCCTCCTCTTTCTACTTCTCCTCCTTCTCTTTCTCCTCCTTCTCTTTCTCCTCCTCCTTTTCTTCCTTCTCTTTCTCCTTCTCCTCCTTCTCTTTCTTTTTCTCCTCCTTCTCTTACTCCTTCTCCTTCTTCTCCTTCTTCTCCTACTTCCTGTCCTTTTCTTCCTTCTCTTCCTTCTCCTGTAGTTGTTGTTGTTGTCGTTGTTGACTTTTTTTGTTGTTGTTTTTGTTTACGTTAGAAAAACATAAGAATGAAGAGGTTTTTTTTTTGAAATCACGAGTGAAAATGGAGGTGTGGATTTATAGTTAAAGTCAGGTGTACAAAAATTTTAAATCAATAAATATTTTAAATTAATAAATATTTTTATTAAATCAGTTTTATTTTTGTTACAAAAGTTACAGACTATTTGTATATTTAAACATAAAATAATATAATTATTACTAAAAAATATAAAAAACTAATTACATCACAATAAACTAGACTTAATTACAAAATTATTGATATATAATTTATAAATAAATTATTAAATAAAACAATTAAAATTATTTAAATAAGTCGACATGACGTAAACGCATGTCAACCGTTGCACGCTACCTTACAATTATTATTATTATTATGGTCAAAAATTTATCAAATTCGTTGCGTATAAAAAAAAAAATTAATAATAATAATAATAATGATAAAATTTAAAAGTTTTGTTTAATAAATTGTACTAAAAAAAAAAATTTTCCTTTTATATGAACGATGACTAAGAGATTTTTTTATTTTATTTTAATTGAATTCGACTTGTTGCATTTTGAAATCGATGACATCATTTTTTATTTAAAAAAAATGGCGTTCATTTTTTATCGAACGTTTTGTTCTGTTCCTTTTTCGGGGAAATTTGATGGAGAAGGGAGAGCGATGTGACGTCAAAAAAATTTTACTTTTTACGCGCCAAGTACGAGCCGAACGCCTCGTGACCCGTGAGGACCTGGGTGAGACGATAAGTCAAGTTTCCATGATCCCGCTCCACCCAGTCCCCCACTCGGGGGCCAAGAACGTTAATGATTTCCCCCCGTAACGTTTCCGACCGTCGTTGAATCGCGCCTGCCAAGTGTTAAGAATAAGAGCACGAAGTTCCCTGCGATGTCTTAGGCCCGCCGCGATCCCGCTCGCGATAGAAGACGAGTCTCTCCATCGCGAGGAGATCAAGCGGGGGAGTGCCCGACGGAAGACAAGCCACTTCCGCTGCGACGTCTCTGTACGCCATCGCCACCTTGTTCAGAGACGCCCTTTGAAAATGGATTGCCTTCTCGCGAAGAGGCCGAGCAGCCGAAACTGACTCGGCCCAGATCGGAGCTCCGTACAGGGCCACGAAGTGAACGACCATCGCGTACAATCGCCTGACCTGGCCCTGCGGTCCGCGCAGGTTCGGCATCGCAGAAGTCCTAACGTCGCGCTGATGGCTCGGATCCTCGGTCCGAGGTGCGCCAGATGTTCGCCGAATCAGAGACCGGAGTCGAGAACCAAAACCATGTATTTCAGAGTGCCCCCCTATCCAATTCTCAAGTCGTCTACGCTTATCGAAATGTCGCGAGGTTGCAGGTTTCGCGGACGATGAAACCCGAACGCTTCCGTTTTCGGCAGAGACACCCGGAGTCCGATGCCCCGGATGGCCTCCACCGTCGCGTGAAGTCCCGTTTCGGCGCGTTCGCGAACCTCCGCCCACCCGCGACCGGTCGCAAGGAGCAAAGTGTCGTCTGCGTAACAAGTCAACGATACGCCTTCGGGAAGAACGGTCCGGGTGAGGACGCGGTCGTAGGCGATGTTCCACAGGAGTCGTCCTAAAACCGATCCCTGAGGCACACCGCAGAAGACGTCCGCCTTCCCGTCGTTCCGTCCGGTTTCTCGTACGCGATCTTCCTCTTCGAGAGGAATGAACCGATGATCGACGCCAGGTAGTCTGATACGGACTTCGACGTAAGCCCGTCCCTTATCGCGGACCGCGGTTAGGTACCTAATTGAACGCGGTTCTGATGTTGACCGAGACGGCGATAGCGACGCCGCCCCGCCGAAGAGTGTCCCGTATTCCGGCGCACACGCGGTCGAGTGCGTCGGTCGTCGAAAGGCCCGCTCGGAAGCCGTATTGATTCGGAAAGAGGTTGTTCCTCCCTCTCCCTGATCGTAAGTGTTCGTCTATCCGGGACGCGATCACGCGCTCGAATAACTTACCCTCTACGTCGAGAAGGCAAATCGGCCGGTACCCCCTCGGCGTCGTCGGATCCCTACTCGGTTTGTGAAGGAGAACTAAGTTCGCTTCTTTCCACGGAGTCGGAAATGTCGCCCCTCGGAAGCACGCAGTGTAGAGCGCCGGACTCGCCGAGGATGCGGTAATGCACGCCGTTCGGGCCCGGAGCCGAGCGCCTTTTCGAGGCCGCGTCGAGGAGAAAGCGAACCTCCCCCTCCGCCACTTCGGTGTCGCGGTCGCGGTTCATGTCGTGTGAGAGATCCGCCGGGGGAAACGCGAACGGTTCGACGCGAGGGAAGAGCTTTGCGATCACTTCTGCGAGAAACTCCTCCGTCATGCCGGCCGTTGGAACGGGAGACCCCACGGACCCGAATCCGCTTCGTTCAAGAGTTCCTTCCAACACGCTCCTTGGAACTCCATATCGCTCGGCGGACCCGAACCCGCGAAGCCCTCCACTCCGCCTTTAAACGCGCGAGTTCGTTGTCACTCACGATGTCCTCGTTACGTCCTCCCCGTTTGATCAAAAGTCTTTTTCTGCCGACGAACTGGCGATGTGCGAGTGCACGGACCTCCTTTTTTTTTTTTTTTTTTTTTTTGATATCTCAGGAGAAATGCAGAACACGCACTTACCCCTCCGAAGAGAGAGTGTGGGGCTCGGTATGGATTCGAAGAAAGGGAACCATACTCACTAAAACTCCTGAGCGCGTCGCAATAGCGTGGCTTATGTGAAGAGGGGGAGGACGGTCGTTGGAGTTGTACCGACATTTCAGTCAGTCCCCTCTCCGGGAAGCCAGAACGTTAACCGTTCCACACGTTTACATTGGTGGGAGATTTGTCCTAGTCTCCGTTCCGCCGTCACCTCGAAGACGAGAACGCATTTCCCAGGACGTTCGGCAAGCCCCTTTCGGGATTGCCCTCCGGCCCTTTTCACGTTGGGGAAAGGGATGGGAAACTCGCCTGTTTCCTGAGAATGCGATCGGGTGGGGGGTATAGACCTACCGTCGTCTCCTGAAAAAGGCAAAGCTAAAAGTTAAGTGTTAGTTGATCGCATCCTCTAATATTAAGGGTACCTGGATAATGGGAAAAGACAGACGAGGGATCGACCGGGATCGCCGAACCCCCAAGAAATGTTTGGAAATAAGTGAATGAGTACTTGTCGACGACGACTTCGCGATCGCCGCCGCAGCACCCAGCCGTCCGAAGAATCTTCGTCGCCATCGTTTCCTCTTCGAATCTTCTTCTTTCGGTGTCGCTCTGAGTGAGACGGAACGATCTGCCACATCGCTCGCGCCTCGGTTGCGGGAAGCTGCGGGTTTCCGGAAGGGACGACATCGAACGGGTTCGCTACTCCCGCCCGATCCCGTCGTCGTCTATCCTCCACGCGTTCCCATTTGTTCGCTGGTGGGAAATCGAAGACACGCACCTGTAAATAGATGATTAATTCCCCGTCCCCTGGCGACCGTCGAACTTAGCGCAGGTCTGCGAGCATCCGCTGCGCTTTGACTCCTGGAAGCTGGATCACAGGAGTCTGCCGCGACCCCCGGCCGTCGAAGAACGGACCCCAACTGGTCCGAGAGACCGGGGCGAATCTCCCCCCGACGTAATCGAGAAGGAGACCCGGATCCCGACCCCTTCGCGCTAACGGGAAAACGGTCGCGACCTGCCACGTTGCTCCCGCTTCCTCCGCAGAGAAACGAGTTTCTGGAGACGGAGAGATCCGACGGGTTCGCTACTCCCGCCGAAGTCCCCGTAGTCCGTCCGCTTCGCGTCCCTGCCACCTTAGAGATGATCAAAGATCACCTACCTTTGCTTTTAAGCCGCGAAAATTTCCTGTCTTTTTCTCTTAGTAATTTTCGGACTTCTCGTGCGTTGTGAGTGTAAGATGTTAGCATCCAGAGAGACGGGTCGATTCGTGTAGGGGGGAAGGCCGATCTTCCCGCATTCTTTCCGCATCGCATCTTAACTTTTTTTTTTCGCTGATGATGATCCGGAGATGCCAATACCTGAAAAGATAAGAATTACCCCGACCCTCGGCGTTCCCCCGATTTAGTACAGGTCTTAGGACATCCAGTGCACTTTGCCTCCAGTAGGCTGGATCACAGGAATCAGCCGCGGCTCCCGGCCGTCGGGAAAAACGCACTATCAGCCCACGCACCGAAGGCGGGACGGATCTCCCCCCGACGGAATCAAGTAAGAGAACCGGAGCCCGACGCGGAGTACCGGGACGAATCCTTTCCTCCCTCGTGCCTCGGGTTACGGTCGCGACCTGCCACGTCGCTCCCGCCTCCTTCACAGCGACGAGATGAACTTCGGGGAGACGGGCAATAAACCGCAGAGTCCGGGCTTCTCCGAGGCACCCCCGCAATTCCTTCGAATCTCGCCCCTGCCACCTCATCGATGAATTCTTCTTCTCCTCTTTTGAGTTTCGAAAATCCACCGTCGCAGCATCCGACGTCGACGCCCGCCGGAGCCGTTGCCGTCGTCATCTCGAGCTTCTTTACGCTGTGGGGAGCGATTCGTTCGCGATGCGGTCCCTCGCTTACGAATCGCTTGCTGAAATCGTAAGTTTCCAAAGACGAGTCGATCTGTGGGGGGCCTTGAATCACCCCTCGTTCTTTCCGCTCGCGATCCCCTGTTCCCGAAGATCGAACGATGAATCCAGACATCCGGTCGTATCTCTGAACAGAATGAACAGATGCCGGGGTCCACGTCGTCTACCCCGAGATTGGTAGGGAACAGGTCTGTTTAAGAATAAACATCCGCTGCACCCGGCCTCCAAGTAGCTGGATTACAGGAGCACGCCACGACTCCCAGCCCCTCCCAAGTGCATGAACCTCCTGTCGCAACCGAGTTTGGAATGTGGTGTTACCATTTTTTGACTATTTCATATTCACGACACATATTCCAGCGAGAGATATTTTATTATTATTATTATTATTACTAAGTAGAAAATTAATAAAAATATCGAAAAAAATTAAAAAAGAAATATTAATAAATTTTCACTTGCATAATAAATAAATTTAAACACTTTGGCATAACAATTGATTTTCAAAATGGTTTATCAATTTCAATATGTCTAAATTGTAAATATTATTATTTTCATTTAGAAAATGCCGTTAAATCAAATTTTTAGTTACATTGGTGTTGGTATAAAAGGAGAAGGTGGTGGTGGAGGAGGGGGAGGAGGAGATTCATCACAAAACATATTAAAATCTCAACAAAATTCACCTGAATTTTACGACATACTTCATTCCCTCAAATGCGGCGAAACATTAATAAGCATATTTCCATCCGTTATTTATTTCGTCGGAATAGCATTATTAATACATCACATAATAACAATAAATATCAGGCCTCAATTGTACAGAAGAGTAGGTAGAGAATTGTTGCTTCAAATACCTTGGCAGGTACGTGTTAATTGATATCAAATCGATCCTTTTTTTTCTCTAAATTTCTCACCTTTCTCAAACCTTTTCTCACCTTTTTGACACTTATCCATATAATTTTTTTTTTTTTAAAGGAAATATTAATACTTATGCTTGTTTATCAGTGCATAAGAATATGGCTGTCGACATTGGTGTTATTAAATGGTTTATTTAAATATTATCAAAAACAGGCAAGTTATCCCTATTATTATTATTTTGTATATTTTACCGGTTATTATTATTATTATTATTGATTATTTGATTATTCAGTTATCGTTGATTTGCCCTTGGGGTATGGGCATTGCTGAAGGTTCAAATTTAAATTTGGATACGATACCCATGATATCAAAAGGTTTTCGTGATTTTATTAAAATTCCATTTGTATTTTTTTATGTAAGATTTTATTAGTGAAATATTTATCATTCATACATACATTAATAATACAATTTTATGGATGTTTGTTTGTTGTTTTTTTTTCCCCTTTCTTTTTCTAATAGGTTGTGACTGGTATAGCTCCTTTTAACAAATACGTTAACGTGTCTGATATAAAAAATTTACATCCGATTGCACAAGTTTTACTATTGCCAAGAGTACTTAAATTATTCATTTGTACTTTAATGTCGATAATTCCATTTATTGCATTGATTAAACTCAAAGAGAGACGACCTGTGCCGCAATTTATGCTTTGGTAATTATAAAATTTTCATCCGTTAAAGAATTTGATTGAAAAGGATCATTAAAAATTACTGAAAACAAAACCTTTTTTTTCCCTAGGATGGGACATGTCAGAAGAGATCGTTCGGAATTAGGTGTGAGTGTTTATTATTTGGAAAGGCCAGTTACGGAAGTTACAATGAATTCTCCTGGAAATGAAATAAGAAGATCAAATTCTTGTAATAATGTCAGAATATTAAAACTTAAACCACGACGAAACCGGTCGAGAAAATCCGTTTCCGTTTAAATTACGTCACATTGATTATTATTATCATCCATTTGAAAAAATGTTTTTGTAACCGTTTATTTTGAAAATTTTTTTTTTTGTAATTTGTTTTTCGTTTTTTTTTTGATCTTTGTTTTATAAAAATTTACATCGTTTTTTTTTTCACTTATATTTTGTAATTAATTGTAATCAAAAATCTAAAATATAAATCTTATGAATGCCTTAAATGGGCAGGAATATAATTTTACGTTTATTTATTTTTAAACCATACGTGATTTGATTCCTTTTACATAAATTATCCTTTTTTAAATAATAAAATGAATATTTCTTACCATTTATTGTCACTTTTTTCCTTAAATTGCTAATCTCAACATTTTATAAATAAAAAATTGACCCAGTTTTTAATTAGAAATTATCGACGTCTATGGTTGTCATTATTTGTGTGACATCTATGGAGTCACTTTATTTATGTTATGACAGATGAAACTGTTTATATTTCTTATGTTTTAAATAATTTTTCTATTTTTTGCGTGTGTTTAATTAAATGTTAAGAGTTATTAAATTATAAAATGAATTTATTTATTAATTATATGTTTTAAGTCTGGCGATAAATTATAATATTTGGGTTCGAGAGACATGGAAGTGTAAGTCATATAAATAATTTCGCGTGGTTAATGATTTTAATAATAATAAAGAAATTATTTATTTATTAATTATTTTAGGGTTAATCCCAACGCTTTGCAATTAAGTAATTTCGAAGTTTTTAATTTACTCAGACAAATAAAGGGTCAACATAAAAAGAATAGTCAAAGTCAGCTGGCTACTATAACCTATGAGGTACGAATTGTAATTTATATAAAATTTATTTTTAAATCATGAATTAATTTGATCATGAATTCCAGCGCAAAATAAATTTTTTATTTATTATTTAATTAATTTAAATTTAAAATGTTGAAATTTTATTGTCTACTAATAGACTACAAAATATTTGGAAGACAAACCTTGTGCATCTCAATCTGAGGAAAGTGTTCAACAATACCTGAAAGCATTTCTAGAACATCAAATTCCATTGTCTAAAGCAGAAAAGCTTATGTTTGTTAACAATCCACCAACCACACCTTTAGAAATTCAGTTGGTAAGAATTTTATTTTATTTTGTTTTAAATTCTAAAAGAGGTTCCAATATTTATTGAGTTTAATTAATAATAGGTTGTAGAAGAGAGTGAAGAAAGATTAACTGACAATCAGGTAGAGAGCCTTGTACAAATCACATGCGAAGTATTTGGTGAAAAACCTCAAGAAAATTCTAATTAATGTAAATAAATAAAATGAATAGAAGCAGTATTAGACAAAAAAGATCTATAGGAAAAAATTCTCCTTTATCAAAAAGGCCAAAATTAGATTTTAGTTTAAAAAATCAGGAAGTCGCCCATGACAGCCATGAATTTTCAACAACACCCAGTAGCTCCTTTGATAAATATGTCAAACACAATACACCGAATAAGTCGCTGGAAAATAGGTCAAATGGCAACACTTCCAATGAGCCCGATTGGGATGATGAGTTTTGTGGGGAAATCTTTGAGAAAGTCTGTTTGGTTGCAGATCTTTCTCAGGCCATGGCAAACTGTCAACCTGCTCCTGAAAAATTAGAACAAACCAAAGTGAATTTATCGAATAAAAGTAAAAGATCACCTGCTTCGAAAAGAATAAATTTAAAATCTGATGAAGAAGAAGAATTAGAAAAATTAAAATTAGAATTTTTGCAACTTCAAGAAAAATACAAAACAAAAGAGGGTGAGGTTCACATTCTCAGGTCACAACTTAAACAAAATGAAGAAATAAAACAAGCTGCTGCTGTTAACAGCATCAAAGCCATGGAAGAAATTCAAAAAAAGTACAATGAAAAAATTACCTTAACGGAACGTGAATTAGAAACGTTCAAAACGAAATTACAATTTAAGGATATGGAATTTAAAACATTGAGCGACAGGTTTAGACAGTTGGAATACACCATGACCAAAAGTAAATCCAACGATATCAATGCATCTCAGTGTGAAACAATGAAATCTTGTAATACATTTTCACAAATGTTGAATCAAAATATGGAACTCGCACAAGACAACAAAATTGATGATTATTATCCATCCCTCAAGTCTGATATAAATTTTTTAGATTTAGAATATAAAATTTTTTCACCGCACGAAGGAAAACATTTGGAAGAGTGTCTATGCCCGGAAATATTTCAATTTATCGAAGAGCCGAGCGTTTCCCATTTTTACACATTCAAAAGTGAAATTAATTATTACAGATCAAAGTTGGAATTTGGTAAAAGAGAAAAATATAAATCGTTTGATTTACCCAAACAAAAAACATTCCTCAAAGATCTATACGATTCTATAAGCAGTCTTTTTATTTACGAAAGTTTCAACGATAAAAAAGCCAAACGAACGATTCATGAAATATTAAATCACATAGAAAAAATTTTAGAACACGTCAAAGAAGTTGTTTTGTTTTTAAAAAGTGTACACGTTGAAAATTACGAGTATTTAGACGAATACCTATTAGAAAATGAAAGAGAAGTTAAAGTATTGAAAATAAAAGAATTATTACAGGGTAAAAAGCTCTCTGCGGAAGAATGCGGAATCGAAGGAAGGCGTACTTTGGCATTGGTGTATGCTTTAATGATAACATCACAAGTTGCCGTTGATCACGTTAAAAACAAGCCAAATTTCATAACAATTTTAAAAACTTTGGCAGCCACGATAGGAACATTGAGGAGGCCTTTGAGTTATACGGGTGTTCTAGTAGGGATATCATACATACTACAAAGGCTACTCCTGGAAGACAATCTTACGGAATCCACGTTGAAATCGATCAACGAAATCGTTGAAGAATTGATATTTTCACGGCCCAAATTGGACGTTTTAATTGAAATCGTCAACGTTTTATCGTGTGGAAAAAATCATTTGAATTTCATGATGAATCTGTGTCGGAAAGCCACGTTGGACTCGTGTTCGCTTTACATGGATTCATCTCTCAGACAAGCCATGTTTTTCACAAAAAACGCATGCCCCTTGAAACTTTTATGCATGCAAATCATGGGACTCGCTTGCCTTCCCTCGAGCAATAAAATAATATGGGAAACGACGAATTCGATAATCAAATGGTTGAATAATTCCATGAGAAATCCAAAATGCAAAAACATAAAATGGCTACCTGTCAATTCGCTCGCGAACGAGGATAAATGTTTCGACGTGACCGAATGTCTCGTCAATTTGTTAACATTTTGTTTGAAATATTATTTATCGAAATTTTCGTACTATGATTTTTCCGAGAACGCAGAGGTTTATTGTAAATTAACATCGAGGGGGGAATCATCATCGCTGGATGAGGAAAAGGAAAAATTGATAAACGTCATCGGTCACGGAGCCATTTTATTTAAAAGAATAATAAAAACGAGTCAGAAACAATTGCACGATAATTTACACTCGATAAGGTTTTTGTCACTGTTGAAATCTTTAATGCTTGAAAAATCCGAGGCGCCGGAAAAACGTTATTTAAATGCCACACAAATACAAGCGATAAATTGGCTAACGGATTTACTAGAGGGTGATGCCAACAATCAAAATTATTGTCTCAAACAAACCACATCGACCATACCTGAAATTGAAATATTGAGTGCCTTGAAAGTAGACGACGATTCAAAAATATACTGATTTGATTGAAATTCGAGATTTTCTTTTCTTGTTCAAACTAAAAAAAAAAAAAAATACATTTTTCAATTTTTTAAAATAAGACGGTAATATTAATCTATTGTTTAAATTTGAAATTATTATTGATTATTATTATTATTATTATTATATTTTGTATTTGTTGAATTATCGTTAGAATTTTGAATACCTTATAAAAAAAACAAGCGGGTTTTGGGCAAAACACACAATATGACGATTGATTTTTAATAATTTCAAAAAAAAAAAATAAATAAATAATTTTACTTCCGTGATTTGAATTTAACGGAAATTTTTTAAACAATTGATTCGTTACTTTGTAAAAAAAAAAATCGTTTTTTTCTTTAATTCAATATCAAAATTTTGTTGCTTTTCTTCGTGATTTTCGTTTAGTTATAATTTTAAGTATATTTTTAAACGATTTCATTATTTTCATCAAGCTATATCCGAAAATAAGGAAAATTTTTTTCCAATTTATGTTCTTCCTGCCATCTTGTAAGTTTTACTTTGTCACATTTCAAAAGTTATAACGAATGCGTAAATGTCGCCAACTTATGAAAAAATTAAAATAAAATGAAAATAAACAATTTATTCGGACAACTGCTTTTTCTTATTAAATGATCATTAAAAAATCGATAAATATCAATATATATATGCGAAAAATATAAAATAAAATACTTTCATTACCGTTGCTTTTTTTTAAAAACTTAATTGTTGAAAATTATTATAATTAAGTGAAAATTGTATTAGTTTTAATTGTGTCGCCCAAGTATAAAAGTTTTGCAAATAATAAATAAACAATCAATATCATCCGCAATAATGACAGCTCTCATATTTTACGTACATTATATTTTTATTTGAAAATTAGCATGGCAGAGGTAGAAAAAAACTCTCATAAATGCGTTTTGTGTAATAGTAAATTAGAATCTAAGGAAGCTTTACAGTTACATTTCAGGTAACAAAATTAAAAAATAAATTTAAAACAATTATAAAAAAAATTTACTTATTATTTACCCATCAAAGATTTATTCCTTTTTTTTTCTCCTGTCTATTTATTTAATGATAATCAGAAAAAATAATTTTCTAGTTAAATAACATAAAAATTATTTTAAAGTTATGAAAAAATTTTTCATAGTTTTTTTTTTTTTTTTTTTTTTTTTGTAACTTTTTAAACTTTATTTAAAAGAAAACATGCTAATGGAGAAATAGATAGTAATGTACAGAGCAAAAGTAAAATAACTTCGAGAAAATCTACAAAAAAGGATATTACTGAAGTAAAAAAAGAAAAGACCAAAGCGATAGCTTGCGATGTTTGTGGACAAGAATTTACTAATAACACTAACGTATGTGTCAATTAAACTTTTTTAAATTTTCTAATGGTATTCATATTATTACATAAATGATTCTCGATTTTAAAATTTTAATTAACAGGCAATACAACACAAGTTTAAAAAACATCCTGATGCTTCTGTCAAATATGTTTGTTCATATTGTGGTATGCAATTTACAATTAAAGCAATATTCGAAAATCATATTAAGAGATCTCACATAACGGATATCAGACAAAAAAAATCATTATACTGCGAGGAATGCGGTGCAGAATTTTATTTTCAGGAAGCCAAAGAATATCACTATAAATCTACCCATAAAAGGTGACTTTTTAGAGAAAATTTTTTTTTTTTTTTAATGTAAATTATTAATAAAATTAGTTTTTATTATTATTGATTTTCTTATGTAAAAAATTATTTTTAGACTTAAAACGTTGTTTCAACCTGTTCCGACTCCACCTCCGAGTAAAAAAGTTAAAATAAATAATGCTGGTGAAATTCAAAGTGTGTACTATTGTCATTTGTGTGGATGTGAATATATGATCAAATTTAATCTTCAAAAACATTTAGAAAAAGCACACAATGAAGATGAAAGAAGTGTAAGTTTCAATTTAAAACATTGAGTAATTATTTTACATTGATAAAAATTCAAGTTGAAAAACATTTTCTTTTATGTTTGCAACAGATATTACCTAGTGATTTAATTCGCTGCACCACTTGTGATGCTTTATTTTACAATCAAAAAGCATATGAAATACATAATATTACACATAAACCTGATGATTTATATGTTACCAGCGAGCAACAAAGGTATTATTATCATATCTTTCAAAATATTGTTTAAAAATTTCTTCATGATTCACATTTTTTTTTTTTTTTTTTTTTATTCAGATTACAAACTGTTTCAAGAGTAGATCAAGATTTTGATATTAGAAGGGTTTTGCCTTTTGCTCAAAAATACCTTCCTACATTCAAGCAAAAACCAAAAATTAATATAAAAACCGAAAGTGAGGTAATAATAACAATTTTTACCATAATTTTTTATAATCATTGAATCAAATTTTTTACACTAAGAATAATTTTCAACCCTCAGAATCAGGTAAAAGTTAAAGAAGAAGAATTATCACCCCCATCGACTCCTGAATCTACAGATAGCGATTCTGAAGGTGATGATGTTCCTCTGTCAAAATTAAAAAAGAAAACCTTATTTAAATAAGCCGGCCGTTATTTTAAATATAATTTCAGCATTTGTATAAACAATTAGTCAATTTATATTAATAATTAGTATTTATATTTGTGATACATTTTTTAAAATAGTTTTGTAGGTTTAGCCGATATTAAAAGAAAAAAGCAAAAATTGTATTAAAATATCTTGCCTTATGTAGTAATATATATATATAGTAATTATTTGACAAATAATTTCATTTAGTTTTATAATTTGGAATAGTAGTTTAAAAAAAACATTTTACCTTTTTTTTTTTTAAAAGTTACTAAAATAAAATTTAGAACAAATATAAGTTAAAGAAAACTGTATTGTTCTCTAATAAGAAAATAACAATATGGCGGTTTTAAAAAAGAAAGTTATGACTGATAAATTGATTTCATTTTAATTTCGATTCTTTAATAACATTGTTGGCATCTCAGAAAATGTCACTTTTTATTTTCTTCGATTGAAATTATATTTTAAACTCTTACACAGTGAATTCTAATATTTATAAAATTTGTCCGATTCAATTTTGTAATTACTTTTGATAATTTAGCTTTATTAAAATATCATTCACTTAATGCATGAAAAAATTTAATGGCTGAAACTCTTTTTATATTTTATTATTTGAAAATGATACTAAAAGTTACTAATTTTTAAATAAAATAAAACATGATTCGATAACATAACTAAAATAATAAATAAATATCATGTAAAAATAAAAAGAAAGAAAATTTTTTTTTTTTTTTTTAATCGAGTAAATATTATATAAACATTACTTATTTTGAATAAATTTTCAATTGAATAAATAAATTGTTATTCAATATTTTGTATTTTTTATAGATGTTACTTATCTCAATTAAAAAAATTTCTTGTAAAATAACAATTTACCTAAATAAATATAATTAAAATGAAAATTAAAATTTGATGTGTGATTTTGTCTTTTTTTTTTTTCACTGTGCAATTTACTATTCTTATATAAGAATTTTTTAACGGTCGATAATTTTCATGTACATAATTTGTGACTCCATTAAAATTTACTATTATTATAATGAGCTCAAATATTTTTATTATTAATTACCTAATTAAAAACAAAATATAAATTGAGATTAAAAGTTTAAATTAAAAGTTTTTCAATAAAAAAAAAAAAAAAAAAATCAATTAATGTAATTCAATATTCCTAATTGTTATAAATGGTTGAAGTAATTAATTTTTATAAATATGAATTAAAAAACACCTGCTGCTTCGACACCTAATAATAATATGAATTTGTAAATGAATATATATTTATATAAAATATAATTGATATATAAATACATATATAGTATTACAAATTATGATTGTTTTCGTGCAAAGACCTCAGACTTTTTTTTTCATGTAAATGTATTTTAAATGTACACAATATTAAAATAATTTGATAAATAAATAATTGTCTTTCTTTTCTTTTTACTCAATCATATAATAAAATCCCAAATTCTTTCCAAAGTATTCGATAAAATAAGAAAAATTAAATATATGTTTCTCACGATAATATTCAACAGAAAAATACACAACAAATTCCCCATGTTGGATTTTACATAAGAAAATTTTAATTCCGTTAAGAATTTCACCATTGAACTGAACGAATAAGTTTACGAATAAAAGTTTTAAAATAACCAGAATAAAAAAAAAAAAAATCGTTTATGGTAAGTTTAATCAAAATCAATAAGGTACTGAAATATTATTATGAAAAATAATTTATTAATTGAAAAAAAAATTTTAAAACAATTAATAAACTACTTGCAAAAGCAATAAAATAAAATAAATTTTTTTTTTTTTTTACAATACAAAATAAATTTCGATAAATCCAGTTTTTTTTTTTTTTTTCTTAGTTTGAATATCTGACTTTTTGCATTACCACTCAATTTTAAATCTCCCATAATAATAATAATTTCCATAAATTTCATTATTATTTTGGTTATCTTTTTAAATCGCCAAGATCTTCTATAAAATCTACATCAATCTAAAGTAAAAAAAAAAAAATTTTTTTTTGTAATGAATGAATTTAGAATGACGAAGGTGGATAAATAAATTTTGCGACTAAATAAACGCTTCAACTTTCAAAATTATTTAATTTACCTCTGGCCATTTTTCTGGGATAACATCGAATAAATCATCTTTAACATCTCCCTGAATAACTATTTCATCATCACCAGTCACGGAGGATCCACAAGCAAATTTTGTACCAAAAAATTTCGATGCAACTTTAAGATCAATATCTATTAAAGTAATTAAAACAATATGAAACATTTACCGAATCAACTTTCGCCTATAAATCTAAATGAACTAATTTAATAATAATTTTGAGAATACTTACCAAATGTACTTAGACCTACGACAACTGTAACAGATTTTTTCTTTCCCCTTGGAGCTCTTGACACGCAGATTTTTTTATTGACTTCTTCTTTTTTCTTAGGTTTAACAATACCCTTACCCCCTCTTTTCTGTCTTTTTTTCTCTTCTTCTCCTCCTCCTTCTTCTTCTTTATCTCCAACTTTGACTACTTTTTCAAATTCGTTTGGCAAATTTTTCTCTAACCACTGTTTACATTTTTCATACTCTGGATAATACTCGCAGTACTGAAACAATCAACAAAGTTTTTTTTAAATATTTTTTATTACTTTAAGTTAAACTATCGTTGAGAAAAAGAAACAAAAATATTTTTCGAGCAGCAGCATGATGCTTGCTTTTTTTCACGATTATTTTACCTCAATAGGTAATGTGCAATTTCCGCAATAGACAACATTAACAGGATACACAACTCCGGGTAAAGGTCCTAATGGAAATCCCTGTGAAACTTCT
>NW_002987332.1:73301-76548 GCF_000006295.1 Pediculus humanus corporis
GAAAAAAAAATTTTGTATTCAAGATTTGAAAATTACATCACTAGCATCAGGTATAATAATTTATAATATATTTCTCTTTATCATTTATTAATTGAGTTGTAAAAAAAAAAAGAAAAAAAAACGGTAAAATTATTAAACCCGGAAAAGTCAAATCCTAATATTTACGAAGTAATAAAAAAAAAGCTTTTTTTTTTTTTTTCTTACCTGATAAATTTAATGACGCCAATTAAACTAAACATTATTTTCATTAAATTTTTCTTACTTAAATGCATAATAAGAAATCTTAATGAAAATTTAAAAAAGATTTCAAATCATAAAAATAAATAAAAAACTTTTAATTATTAATTAATTACAATAATAATATTAAAAAGAATATACATAATATTTTTAATTGAATTCTTAATTTTTCCACTCATTTCATGTTAATGACAAGAAATAAAAATAATATTTGCGTTAGTTTTTTTTTTTTAAAAATAAATAAATCAATAAATGAAAAGAAAAAAAAAAACAAAATTAAATCGATAAAAATTTAATCGTAATAATTATGAAAGACCATAAATAAACGTAAGTTTTTTTTTTTCTCAACGAGCTACAACTATTTGAAAAAACATTCTTTTCGGAAAGGCGGTGAAAAACATTTCTACCGTTTAATTTTTGCACCGGTCTGTAATTACTTTCTATATTATTACCATCTTCGCCTTTTGTAGTTCTTAAACTTTTAAGCTAAAATTAAAATTATTATAAAAATAAAATTTAATAATAAATTACATTTTACATATTGAAAAAAGTCAAAAACTCACCGTCGAATCGGAAACGTAATAACGATTTAAAAAAATTACCCATTGAACATTTTCATGACATGGCGGAGTCGTCAACGAGCCGTTATATATTATATATGACGATACATCGTCAGGTAAAAAATCGGTTAATGCATATAAATTTTTTGATTTTGATTCTTTATCAAGTGGTACGTATTCATTTGGTTTTTCTAAATATTGTAATGAATCCGTTATGGAATTGAAAAAATTTTTAATTGGTTTTTTCGATTCCGTTCGCTGTCGAAATCAATCAATAAAAAAAAAAAAATAATAAATTTAAATTTTATTTGATCGTTAAAACAAAAAAAAAAATTATTTATATAAAATGTCGTTATTTACGTCAAAAAATACAGCCAATACAGCTAAGCCATCCGGTTCGGTTAATGCTTTTGAAAAACTATTATATTTTTTATTATAATGAACCATGTGCATTTCTAAATCCGCCCTAAACAAAAAATTTTTAACGGTTTAGTATTAAAATTATTATTATTATTATTATTTAAGGTTGAGTTTGTTGGTATACCTTTTACCATCGAATTCATGTTCGGCATCCCAATGAAAATGTAATTGTTCAAATACATATTTTCCTCCATATCCTAAATGTATAAACGGTTTTGCTGATTTGTTTTGAAGTGCTAACTGTACAGTATGCCCAGTATTTTTTATCATAAATTTTTGTTTTATTTCGTACTCATCATGGTGACATATTTCAGGTAAAAATCTTGATTGTATTTCTCCTAATTTTATATTTATCGGTGATTGTTTGTCACCGATTTTACATATTCCACCCCAACTGTCCGCATCTGATGATTTTATATATATATAAAAAAAAAAAATTATCATCATCATCATTATTTATTAATTTATTATTATTAATCCTAATCAATAGTAACTTTTTCTATATTCATTTATTATCTATGGATTTTTGGTACGTTGATGATGACGTCACAAAACACAAAAAATCACGTGACTAAAATATAAAAAAATTTTCTTTTCAAACTGCAAGGAATTAATTATCCTATGCAATTATTTGAAAATATTTTCTTTTTCTCTATTCCTATTCCAGGTATTTTATCTTAATTAATTATTATTATCACGATAATAAATTTTATTATTATTATTATTATTTTATCAATATCCAACGTAAATAAATACAATAATCGAATTGATAATAGCAATAATAATAATAATTTTTAAACGTATTTATCATTATTCAACACGTTTGCAATTTTTTTTTATTTTTTTCACACGTATTATTATTATTATTATTATTATTATTATTATTATTATGCGACAAACACGAATGAAATAATAATAATAATAATAATTTTATAAATAAATTTTGTTTAATATTAAAATAATTTAATGAATAATTAAGAAATAAATAAATAAATAAAAAATTAAAATTCTTACCACTGGGATTCGGATTTCCTTCAGCCGCATATCCTGGAAAACAAAAAAAAAAAAAATTATTATTAAAAAGTTTTCCCCCTCTTTCCCCATCTTTCTCCCCCTCCTCCCTCCAAAAAGGAAATATTCTCTCCCGAGGGAATAAACAAAAAAAATACGATGAAAATAAATATATTATTAATGGGGGGAAAGGAGGAGGTGGAAAAAAACGTTTTTATAAAAGTATCGAATTCACATCATCATCATTATCGGTGACAAGGTAAAATAATAATAATAATAATAATAATAATAATAATAATAATAATAATAAATTTCACGACGACGATATTAATCGACATATTAATATTAATAATAATATTTAATAAATTTAAATTTCAAATGCGTTTAATTGATCAGTCTGTGTTAGAAAAAATTGGCGTAAAATCAAAAAAAAAAAAAACTTATTATTGTTTAACTTAGGTTTAAGGTTTTTACGATTTAAAAAAATGTAATAATAATAATAATAATAATGATGATGATGATGATGATGATAATAATAACCCTTATAAGAAAGAAAAATAAGTACGATGTACCAAAAAATATTGCACTTTTAAAATTACGACGAGTAAAATTAATTTTATTTATAATTAAAAAAACTTTTCGCGTTAATATTTATAGCATTATTATTATTATTATTATTATTATTGAAAACTATTAATATTTACAAAAAAACATAACAATAAACTATTTATTATTATTATTACGATTTCGACATTATTTTGACTTGTTTAAAACTTTTTTTGTTTTTGTTTAAAAAAATTTTTTTCGAAAAAAAGAAAAAAAAGAAACAAAGTGTGGTGAAAAATTTTTTAGTTGACGGCCGGTTCCTCTCCCCTCTCCCCCCCTCCCCTGGAAAAACAAAATGTGGGAGTTGTTTTGATCGAATCGAACTATTTTCGATTATTATTAATTAAACTTTCTTTTTTTTCTTTGTCATAATTAAGTTAATTTCTTTTTCTTCAACGAATAATTTTTTTTGC
>NW_002987332.1:76575-78567 GCF_000006295.1 Pediculus humanus corporis
CACCACCGTCACCAATTAAACAAACGAATTTCTTTTTCGACAACAACAACCAAAAATATTGTTTTCGGGTTGTTGTTGTTGTTTAACCATAATCAAATTTAACAATAATTCAACAATACAATTTTTTAAATAATTTTTGACACTTTTAAATGTCAAAAAAAATTTTTTTTTTACAAATGAAACTTTCTCATTGTTTTTAATTACACAATTTTCGCGTAAAAAAAAAAAATAATAATAATAATAATGATGATGTATGATGATAAAGATGTTAATTAAAAATATTTATCATTGATTAGTATAATTTTACGTTTTTTTTTTGGCTTTTTTTTGTCGTAATAACAGCCTCGCTCACAACTTTCACATTTTTATTAATTATGCAATAATAATAATAATAATAATAATAATAATCAATAAATAAATAAACAAACGTAAAAATTACAAACAACCGAAATGTACTCGTTTAAAAAATTAAAAATATGATAAAAAAAAATTGTAAGGATTGTGTTATTGACATTTATTTATACTCTCTTACTGTTGTTTAAATCGATAATAATAATAATAATAATAATAATAATAATAATAATAATAATAATAATAATAATAATAATAATAGGAAAAATAAATTTCGTTTGTTTGTATCATTTTTTTTTCATAACATTAATAACATACATACATATATATGTGTGTGTGACGTCAAAAAAAAGTAGAATGGAATAAATAACAACATTGTAGTAATAAAATAGCAAAGGAAAAATAAACCAAAGTCAAATAATAATAATAATAATGCTAGCAAATTTTTAACGAATTAATGATATAATTAAGTTTAATGTTAGGGGCATGTGTTTGTGTTTGTATGTTTATAATGTTTGATTCCTTTTTATGTTCATCGTTCAATTCAAGGATTACATTTGGATTATGTTTGTAATCCTTTATAATATTATTATTATTATTATTAAAATATAATAAAAGAGTTTGCGTGTGCATACGAATTACAAATTTTTTTTTTTTCGCATTAAAATTCAGCGCGAAATTAAATTTAAATTTAAATTTAAATTTAAAAAAAAAATTTGTTGGAACGTTTAAAAAAAAAACAAATAAAATTCATTAACGATTTGAAATTTTGGCACACGGTTAACATACACACACAAAAAAAAATTATTTTTAATACAAAATAAAATAAAATTATTTCTTTCATTCTTTTTCCTTCTGCTGCCATCATCGTTTTTAAATAAAAAAATAATAATAATAATAATTTATATAAATAAAAAAAATAAATTTTTGAATAATTTTAACCGCAAATTAATTATTTTTAATAATAATAATTTATTATAATCAATTAATCAATCAAATTCGGTTGAATGAAAGAAACAAAAAAAAAAAAAATTAAATAAATATAAATTAACATAATAATAATAATAATAATAATAATAATAAACATTTAAAAAAAAAAAATAATAATAAATAATCCTGTTTCCCTTTTTTGTATACTTTTTTTCTTTCTCTCTCTCTCTCTCTCTCTCTCTGTTTCTCTTTTTCACTCTTATTTTTGTTATTATCACCTTATCATTATTATTATTATTATTATTATTATTTATTATTGTAATTAACTATCCTTGAATAAATTTATTTAAAGAACAAAGTTTTAATTTTAATTTTAAAAAAAAAAAAATTGTTTATCATCGATAGTTTAAAAGGTAAATTTTCCAACGTTTATAATAAATAAATCATTTTAAAAAAAAAAAAAAAAACAAACAAATTAAATATGGCGACTTACATTAATTATGTTCGATTGTAAATAAATGTTTTTACTTATTAATAAAAAAAATTATTATTATTATTAATAAATAAATTTTACTTACGTTAAATTAAAAAATAAAAAACTCACCTGTAAATAAAAAAATTTGTACGAAATAAAACAAATGTCGAGTAATAAAACAACACGAGTAAAAAAACATTTTTTTTGTTTTTGTTTTAGCAAACACAAATTATTAT
>NW_002987332.1:78754-117330 GCF_000006295.1 Pediculus humanus corporis
AGTATTATGATTATGCGAGAAAGAGAGAGAGAGAGAGAGAGAGAGAGAGAGAGAGAGAGAGATAGAAAAAAAAAAGAAAAAAAAAAGAAAGAAAGAAAAATGAATTAAAAAAAAAAAATTTTTTTTTTTTTAATTTAAAAACTTTTGTTCAACATCCCTTGACGCGAAATAAAAAGCTTTTTATCGTTTACATGTAATATAAAGCTAAAGAAACGTGAAATGAGGCAAGCGAAGACGAAACGGATTCTATTACTACTACGTACACGACGGTTAAAATCCCACAACATTTTTTTTTTTTTTCGGTTCATCAAATAATTATAAATTTCAAATTGTTTCTCTCTCTCTCTCTCTCTCCTTTTCTCTCCCCTTTTCCCCCTCTCTCTCTCTTTTCGCATGAAAAAAATACGTTAATAAATAAATAAATAAATTTTTTTTTCCCCGTTTAACGGAATAATTACGAACAATTCATCGTGTAAATAAAAATCAAAATAATAACCGTCGATAATCGAAGGGTTGAATCGATATATCGATACATATCGATATATCGCGTTTTGTTTATTTTATTTATTCGTATTTAACGTATTTTTCATTCGTATTCGTATTAATATGATGATGATGAGTTTTTTGTTTTGTTCTTTTTAAAATTTGTGATTTTTATTTTGATTTTAATCGATATTAATGATAATATATCTTTTTTACCGTTAAAATAATCTCGTAATTTATTTATAGACTAAATAATAATAATAATTTAATTGTTTTTCTCAAATAATCAATTGATAATCAATGTAAACAATGAAAAGTGAAAAAAATTTTTTCTATAAATAATTTAATGTTACGTAACGGAAATTGTTATTAAAAATGATTTTTAATAAATTATTTTATTTTATTTTTATATTATCCTCTTCGTCCTGGAAAGTCGTCCTGGAAAATCGTCCTGGAACATAACGAAAAAAATTATTTATTATTATTACAAGTGGTAGTAAAATTTTTAAATATTATATTAACACTTTTTCAAAACTGAAAATCTTATTGGAAAATTTTCTTTTTTTTTTTTTTTTGGGGGGGGGGGGACAAAATAATATTCGAATATACATAACGTTACATAATTTTTTTATTTTTTCTTATTCTTATTTGTTTTATGTAAATGTGTAGGTTTTTTTCATATTTTAAATGGATGATTGTAAAACTAAAAATAAAAATGGATTTTTTACATATTAAAAAAAAAAAATTGATTAAAATATAATTAATAAAATATGTGTTTAAAAAAAATCATCTTCCCATATGAGGATGATACAAGTGAAATTTGACTTTTAAAAAAAAATTACGTAATAATAATAATACTAATTAATTGGAAATAATTTCTTGTTTTTGCAAAATTAAAAAAATTTTCTTTTAGTTTTTCGTAAAAAAAAAAAAAAAATTTTTCACGATTTAAAAAAATATTACAAGATATAAATAATAATAATAAAATTTTGAAAATTTGGTTTTTCTGGTTTCTATTAGGAATATAAATAAGAAAATTATTATTATGTAACACGAATAAAATTTCCTTTTCAAATAAATATTAATTTTCCATATTTGAAAAGAGAAACTCTTTCGAAACGAGTTAGCAAAAGAAAACTTTTTTTTTTTTTTTCACTTAATAAGAAAATTTTTTAATTTATACTTCATTACATCAAAAATTTATTAAAACATCATCATTATTATTTAAATAAATAAATTTAATAATATAAATCAATGATCAGTATCGATTATTAATGTAAAAAAAAATTTATTTTTTAAAGCCAATAATAAAGTTTTTTATTTTTTATTTTTAATTTTTTTTTTACGTATAAATTTAATTAATTGATGACAAAAAAAAATAATAATAAAGTTTAAATAAATAAAACAATAAGAAAAAAAAAAAAATACATAAATTAACAATACAATGACGACTATTGACTATTACAAAAATTAATTTATTTTTATTGTGAGATCGACTAGTTTAGGTAAATATTGGCAAAGGTGCGCTGATGATTCTTTTCGTATTTTTTTTTAATAGTATTGTTAACGTATTTATATAGAAAAAAGGAAAAAAAAAGGTTTAATTATCAAGTCGTACAATTAAACTGTATGAAAATAATAATAATAATAATTAATTTCCTGCAAAAGTTATCGATTTAAAATCGAATAATGTAATGTAATGTTATCACAACGTTTTTTGTTATCATTATAATAAAATCCAAGCTTAAATAATTAAATATGAGAAAATTTTTATTTTTAATTAAGCTCGTTTTTTTTTTTTTCACGGTGATTCTAATTTTAAACTCTTAACCTTCTGTTACAATAATAATAATAATAATAATAATAATAATAGGTTCTGTAATGAAATTTCAACGCATCCAATAGCCATGGTAAAGCTTATTTTTTTTTTTTTCTCTCGTACAAAATTGTAAAAAATTTGTCAATGTTTTACAACTCGTTTCGAGTTTTAAATTCGTTATTATTTTATACAAAAAATAATAATAATAATAAAACCTTAAAAAAAGGATTATAAATTCGTGAATACAAAAAAAAAAAAAAAAAAAAAGGTTTCAAATCTTAAAAAAAAAAAAAAATAACATCAAGACAAACACGTAACTTTAACTAATATACGTGACTGACTAACACTAAAATGTTTTAATTCGATCGTTTTTAAATATGAGCCATTGTCATCTGGAGGCTGAGTAAAAATGGCCTCGACTTTTTCGGGATGCTGCGAATCCACCTCTGAATCCACCACCACCTCTTCCCCCTCGGTAAAACTCTCTACGAGCGTTATTGTGACCACCAATCACGGAGTCTGAATTTTGTGTGACGCTGGGACCGGGGGTTGTTTCACTGCTTTCCGAAACCTTAAAAAAAAAAAAAATAAATGAAATTAAATGCGCGAAACACATTTAAAATTATCTACAATTTTAATAATTTAAGAATCAAAAAAAAAAAAAAATTGAATCATTTTGCCCCATGAGATAATTGTTTACACAGTTTTTAAAACTTACAAACTCTAATGATAAAAATTATGATACAGGTTTTATTATCCGATAATTATTTAATGATAACAAACTCATAAAGCGATTACATACGGGGCTAGTTACGAGTAATAATTTTGTTTCTTCCGCTTCGACATCAATGATTCCCCCTCTGCTTTGTTGATGTTTAAAAAGTGCCGCCATTTTTTTTTGCAGTGCCAATAGATTTTCATCTAGTTCAAAATTTCTAGCATTTTCCCTCTCCGTCGGTGGTGCTGCTTTGGATAAATTATCAATATCTACAGAAATGACTTCTCTGCAAACTGCACATCTTTGCTAAAAAAAAAAAATTTTAATTAAAAATAATTTCCTAGAACAAGTTTTACAATTATGTGATACAACTCACTTGAAATTGAGTTGTTCTTTGCCAAGCAGGTAATTTCTCTTGTTCCTCCTTAAAAATTCTTTCGCTAGATTTAATGTGGCAAGCCAAACAGTAGGAATGAAAATAATGATAGCATTGAGTTTTAACAAATTGATCTTCTTCGGAGAATCCATATAAGCATATAACACAGTGACAAGATGGCAAATTGCTTTCCGTTAAATGTTCTCTGACAACCTGCAATGATAAAATTAATTAATTAATTAATAATTTCAATAAAAAAAAAATTCAAACATTTAATATATATATATATATATCCCACTTCGATAAGTTCAAAAACGACAACATCTCCGACGAGATTTTTAATTTTTAAATCAAGTTCTTCTTTAATGACATCTAATACTGAATCATCCAATCCCCTTGAATTTTTTAAATCTACTGTCGGTGAAATGTTGGGATAACCGACAGGAAGTGTAACAATTAAAGTCACTCTAACATATTGACTGGAATGATCGGATGCTGTAGCGGGAAAAACGTCAGTCTCAATTGTAACAGTTCCATTTCTACAAAATTAAATGTTAATTACTGTGAATTTTTAAAAGTAAACAGTAAATGAGATATAATTTTAAACCATCATAGTTGTCATTTGATTTTCTGAGTGAGAATTACATCAAATACAAAACGTTGCATTTATGATAAAATTAAATATTATTTATGTCAAAATAAATACTTACTCCTCATGTTTTACAATGACTTCATCCATTAGTATAGCTTTTAGAGCTTCAACTTCTTCTTCGATTCTGAAATAAATGAAAAAAAAAATCAATTTAAAGAAAGAAATATTTATATTATTATTGGTACAGAAATAATTAATCAAGTATAATATTTATTTTTATACCTTTCATCCATATTGTAAAAATATTTTTGGCAAAAGTATAAAACTCAACCTTGACAGTAGTTTATATTTGGTATTATAGAAAAGAGGGCCCCGAAAACCATTTTGTTTATCAAAATTTAAAGTCTGCAGTCAGTTTTTATTGACTTTTTTTTTTTTTTTTTTTTTTTCTTAGGAGAAATTTAATTACGGTTTTTTTTTTTTTTTTTTTTTTATGCTTAATATGCAAGCGAATAGTAAGCAAATAAATTTAAATTATGATCGTCAAAAGGATTATTTAAGACAACAAGAAAGATTAAAAGCTATGGCTAATTCTACTGATAAGGTAAATAATAATTAAAATTTTAACATATTTTTAAAATATGTTCATTTAAAATATAAGTTAATTATTAATTGATTTTTTAATAATTTCATCGAAACAAAATAGTTAATGTTCAGATTAAAAATAATTTTTACTATTATTCATTTTAACCTAAAATAATAATAATGTGATATTTGCTTTAAGAAAATTTACCTTGAATTTTTTTTAGGTTACGTCAATTTCAGCAGATCTCATGATTGAAAACTTATTAAAAGGATCTGCTAGAAGATTAAAGCAAGAACAAAAGTCTAACCCATTTCAAAATGAAATTCCACTTTGGCTACAATGTGAATCTTCTATGGTTCCTCCTGAATATAAATATTTTTGGTCGCTGGTACAGTCGAATGTTGATTTAGCAGATACTCAAAAAGTTTCACAGTTATTATTAACCAGTGGCTTACAAGTTGAAGTTTTGGGTTTTATATGGAATTTAGCTAATAAAACCATACCTGGGCAATTGACTAAACAAGAATTTTATATTGTACTTGCATTAGTGTTTTTGGCTCAGAAAGGATTTAAATATGATAATGTAGGTGTTTTAAAATCCATGTCTGCTCCCTCAATCCCTGCTTTACAAGTCAATTTTTTTACAAATCAATTTTCTGGAGTCAATAAAATGTCATACCATTCCCACCAAATTCCAACTTCTTCAAATTTTAATTTGGGTTCAGAGCCTTTAACCACTAATAACTTCAATTCATCAGTAACAACTTCTAATAGTCTCTATGCCAATACCAACATTACTGAAAAATTAGATACTTTAGGTACGAGTTGTAAACTACCCAGAAATGAAAAACATGTAGAAAATACTCAGAGCAAAAGCGATGTTACCTCAAATGGAATTTTAGGCAGTTCTGATGTTTTTAATAAGTTTAATACTCATAATCATAACACACAATCAAACACTAATTTTCCTTGCATTGGATCATCACCTACTTCAGAATTAGAAAATGAATTTTCAGAATTTCAATCAGTGCCTATTAACAATTCAACTGATTTGCCAAAGGACAATTTTGGTGATTCAAATGATGAATTTACTGATTTTCAAAGTGCCAGTTCTGAAACAGCTATACCATCGGATCCTTATGAAACAGTGGTCATATCACAAAAAAGAGAAATTCCAAAAATTCCTCTTCCCAAAAGTCTCGTAGGAAAACTTAACAATTTGAAATCTAACATTTTAAAAATTTCACCTGAAAGTGAAAGAAAATTAAAGGTATTAAGCTCTAGTGAAAGTTTATCATCATTACCAGAAAGTAAAATTTCATCAACAAATCAGGTTTCGACTAGTTTATCAGTCCTTGGAAGTAATCATGGAATCGGAAGTAGATTAGCTAATCATTCTTTGAGTAAGATTTTTAATTTTAAAAATTTTTTAACCCCTTTTTTTCTCAATTTGTATATTTAAATTTACTTTATTATATATTGCAAAACCTAATTATTCATAATTAATAAAGGCTTAAAATTTATTCACAGGTATAAAGCTAGATAGGCCAAAAATTCATAAACATCACAAAAACAAGGCAAGTCCGAGTTCATCAGCTTCATCTAACGAAGAAGAAATTATTTTCGGGGTAAAAACTAAAAATCTAGAAAGTGTCATACCTAAATGTTGTCCCAAAAAATCAGTTTTTGTATTGAAAGAAAGTAAAATAAGTGATGAAAACGATATGCTTGATTTTGATCAGATCAATTCTAGTAGTAATACTGAATCATTACCATCCGTATCGGAAAACACGAGGAAAATTGAGATACCTCTGTTAGGTACTTTTAATGAAACCGTGCTACCTACTCAATCGAAAACCTTGCAACCTTGCGCAATCGACTTAATTTCAGTTCAAGAAGACAAATACAGTGCATTTAGAGATTTAGAAGCAGAAATGGTTCAAGAGACAAACGTGACTAAAAACGACCCTGCGACCACAAATTCAAATTCGGATTTAGTTTTTGACGAATTCGGAGATTTTCTATCTGCCGATATACCAGATCCGATAGAAAATCCAGTGAAAAATAATATCAACGATTTAAAAATTCCAGAGGATTCATTTTTAGAAGAAAATGATGATAAAGATAATAATAATTGGGGAGAATGGAATTCAAACGTTGAAATTAATTTACCTCCTGCCACGACTGAAAGTTTTAACTTTGAAAACTTAAACTTAACGGAAACTATTACCAACGGTATCGAACAATCTCAAACAAGAGGAGCAGAATCAAATTCAGAACTATTGAATTTCGTTTGTTTTGACGAAAAAAAAAATGATTTTAATACTCCAGAACGTGGTCGTGAAAACCACGATTTATTTAACGATAATTTAAATATCGAATCCTTGCCGCCTGTTTCGAATCCGAATCATTTACATTCCTCAAATGTAAAAACTGTTAGTGAATCAAATCATTTAATAGATAATTTAAAGGATAACGATTCGTGGGAATTTTTTTCCGCTCCCATTAATTCAGCACCCGAAAATTTAAGCAGGCATAGTTCGATACCCAGTTTGGATTTGAAATTACCTACGAGCGAAGATGTCGATCAGGAAATAATATGGAAAAAATGTTTGGAAGCGTGTCACGCCATGATAAAAAATGGAGTCGAAATATTTGACGGCGTTAACAAGAAAATCGTTTTGCAAGAAATATTTAACGAGTCGAAAACAAGTAATTACATAAACGGTAAGAAAAACGTATTATTATTATTATTATTGTAGAGAAAATTTAGTTTTTTTTTTAACGTCACACGTAATTAATTTAAATAAATATATATAGATTTAAAAATTGCGTTCAACATTTTTAAACGGATAAGTCAAAATTATCACGAGCCTTTACCCGCATACGATGAAACGGAAAAATTATGGACCAAATTAGAAGAATTAAGTCTCGAATATAAGATTGAGGTAAATGATTAGTTTTCTAGAATAATAATAATAATAATAATAATAATAATAATAATAAAATTAATTTTACTTACTTTTTTTTAAAAACAGTTCAAACCGGATGATGATACGATATTCGAGGGAAAAAATAATTGTAAAATTTGTTTTGGATATCTCGGAAATGACGTCATCACTCAGGGTTGCCATAATTATCATCCATCTTGTGCAAATTTATGGGTCAATTGCATCGACAAAATATTACCGACGCCATCGTAGCCTTTATTTAATTAATAATAACAAAATTTATATTTATATTTAACGTTCCTTATTTCAATAATAATGATAACGGTCCAAGTAAATTTTTTTAAATATCTTTTTTATTAGCCCAGTATTAACGTGTTTTAATAATCGATTTTATTCAAATAATAATTTAAACGAATTAATTAATTTATTTATGTAATATTTTTATTATAATAAGTCAAATTTAATCGATAATTTTTTTTGTCCCCTTGCTGTGAAATTTATTATTATTAATATTATTATTATTATTGTTCATTTATATTTATCAGTTATTAAGTTTGTTTTACTTTCCCCCTTAATGAAGTTGTTGAGCATTTTATTGTTTTAGTAATTATATTTTACTGCATTTATTTTTTCAATTTGTTTTTTGCATTTAAAAGTGTATACTTGAGTTGTTTATTAATTTATTATGTATTATCGCGTTTTTGTTTGATTTTAAATAAGTCTGTTAAAATATAAATTATTAACATAAGTCAATTTCAATGTTTTTTCTCTGGTTATATATATATATATATATATATTATTTGTAAATCTGCATAATTTTTTTTGTTTTTTAAACTTTAAACTATTTATATCTATGTGTATATTAATTATTATTGTCCGAATTAGTAAGTTGTAACAAAATTTTTATGAATTAAAAGCCTAAAACAATTAAATTGCGTTTTTTTTTTTTTTTTGATTATCACTTTTTTTGCATCATTAAATTCGCATACATTTGGTATAATTTTTCATTCGACGCGAAGGGAGTATAAAATTATTTAAATCAATTTAAAAAGAATTAAAAAAATTTGACTTACATTAATTGAATTAGATGTAAACTTCAATTTAGTTTTCAAATTTTAAATGTAATTTAACAGAAAGTACACAAAATAATTCGAAAATGAAACGTACAATATAATATTTTACCGCCTTTTATGAATGCTTTGCCTTTGTGAGTTTCGCGCCTTTTTTTTTCATAATGAAATAATGGCGTTTCTATAACGGTTTGAATATATTGTCTAATTCATAACTAACCATGCTTTTTGCTTTTCCGTGTTGTTAATTTATTAAAAATAATGTATAATTGTTAGAATTTCAGTGATAATAATTAAAATAAAAATGCCTGATAATGATATTGATGATTCGGATCCATTTAAAAAGGATTCAATTAAAAAATCCGATAGACAAATAAAAAATACAGTAAGTTCTAATTCTTCAGTAAGTGATGTTAACCAGGATATTAATTTAGAAAATGATAATAATGATAAAAGAGACGATAGTTTCGAAGAAGGAGGAATAAAATTTGATGATATTTATATTCCTCCTCCTCCTGCTACTGCATTCCAAGCAAATCCTGACGGTTCAAGACTTATAATTACACATATTGTAAATGAAAATTTTAAAAGTTATGCAGATGTTCAAGAGTTGGGACCTTTTCATAAATATTTCACAGCAATAATTGGGCCAAATGGTAGTGGTAAAAGCAACGTTATAGATTCAATGTTGTTTGTGTTTGGATATAGAGCTAGTAAACTTAGGTCAAAAAAAATATCAGCTTTGCTACATGATTCTCCAAATCATGCAAAAGTTACCAGTTGCACTGTTACTGTTCATTTTGCATTAATGATTGATATCCCGGATGATGTTGATGCTTTCGAATTAAAACCTGGAAGTGAATTTTACATATCCAGAACTGCTTGCATAGATAATTCTTCTTATTACACTATAAGTGGAAAAAAAGTTCAATTTAAAGAGGTATTTAACTAGAGAATTAATTACAAATAATTGTTAAAATTTATTTTTGTTGAAATAATCATATATATACCTTAGGTTGGTAAATTACTAAGAAAGCATGGGATCGATCTTGACCACAATAGGTTTTTAATACTTCAAGGTGAAGTCGAACAAATTTCACTGATGAAACCGAGAGCTGAAAATGAACATGATGTTGGAATGTTGGAATATTTGGAGGATATTATTGGTAGTTCTAGATTTAAGGAACCCATTGCTGAACTTATAAAAAGAGTTGAAATTCAATCAGAAATTAGAGATGAAAAATGGAACAGATGTAAAATGGTTAAAAACGAACTTGAAGAATTGAAAACTCCTATGGAAGCAGCTTTAAAATATGTTCGACTTGAAAATAGTATCACATTTTTAAATCATAAATTGTTGCAAAAAAAAATATTTCTCGGAGAAAAAGATAATGAAAAGAAAAACGAAATGTTAAAAAGCATCGAAGAAAAGCTGAAAAAACTTAAACAATGTTTAGACACAAAAAGAAAAGGTATTAGTAATGTTTAAAGGTATTAAATTTAATAAAGAAAAATAAATTAATTTTTACTAATTTCACATTTTATTTGTAGAAATTAAGGAAATGGAAGCATCTAACAGTGATAAAATTAAAGAACTTGAACGATTAACTACATTGAAAGAAAACATTAAAGCAATGTTTGATTCGAATAAGTTAAACGATATTGCATTGCAACAAGCTGTGGAAAATGCTAATAAAAAAAGGAAAGAAACTACTAAAGCTTTGACTGCCGAAGAAGAAAAGAAAGTAAAACTTGAAAAGTCTTCTGTTAAAAATGAGCAACTTATACTCGAGTTGGAAGAATTAGAGCCTAAATTAGTCGAAGAAAGGCAAATTGCTCAAGAAAAACATGAAGAAATTATAAAAAGTTTAGCTCAAGATACTCAATCCCTCCAGGTATTAAAAAAAAAATTTTTTTTTCATTTTTACTTCAAAAACAAAAGTTTAAAAATATCATTTTTAATTTATTTAGGAAGAAAAAGAATCACTTCAATCGGAGTTAGTCGAGTTAAAAAAGGTTGTTGATAAAACAAAATCAAAATACGACATGTCTAAAACAGAACTTAATTTATATAAAAGTCAGGAAGAAAACGAAAAATCCAAATTGACCGAATTTAAAAAACGATTTGAAGAAACTACGCAAGAATTAAATGCTCGGGAAGAAGAAATGAAAAAACTGTGCAAGGAAATTCCTTACAAGGAACAAAAAATAAAAAAATCTCAAGCGGAACTTATTAATATTAAACAGGAGGAAAATCATTTATCCGAAGAAAGGAGGAAACATCAATTAAAAGTTGAAGAAGTCAGAGTCGCTCTTCATTCCAATCGAGGACGTGGTAAAGTATTAGATGCTCTCATGCAACAAAAATTAGAAGGAAAAATTCCGGGAATATTTGGAAGAATGGGAGATTTAGGGGGAATCGATGAAAAATATGACGTAGCCGTCAGCACTGCTTGCGGTCCTTTAGATAATATTGTCGTGGACACCGTAGACACGGCGACAGCTTGCATTCAATATTTAAAAGAAAAAAACATTGGTTCGGCTACGTTTGTCGCATTGGAAAAACAGGAACGTTTTAGAGAAATTTACTCGAGGCCATTTCGCTCTCCCGAAAATGTACCTAGATTATTTGATTTGATAAGGGTTGCCGATGAAAGAGTCAAACCAGTGTTTTACTACGCATTACAAGACACTTTGGTCGCTAACAATTTAGATCAAGCCGTGAGAATAGCCTACGGGAAAACTCGTTACAGGGTTGTTACACTAACCGGTGATCTTATTGAAATTGCTGGTACAATGACCGGAGGAGGAAATCAAGTATTTAGAGGTGAACCCTTTGTTACTTTCTTTATGTTAAATTAATTCTAAAAATCTAACCTGAGTGAAATTTTTTTTTTTAAGGTCGAATGGGAAGAAAAGCAGAATCACAATCGGACGTTAATCCGAAAGAATTCGAAAGAATGGAAAGAAATTTAGAAGATGTAAACAAAAAACTATCGGAATACAGGAATAGAATTAATTTGCTCGAAGAGGAAACGATTAATTCCGAAAACGAATTAAAAACATTAATACCTAAAAAGAATAAATTAGAAATTGAAATTCAATCATTGAAAAGTCAAGTTCCCATGATACAAGAACAAATTAAAAATCAAGTAATTAAATGTAAAGAATCGACATTGGATCAAAAGAAGTTGAAAGAATTGGATAAGGTTCGTTCTGTTAAAATTTATAAAAAAGATTTCGAGTTTTTTATCATTCGCCATGATTTGCAAATGAAATTTTACAGGCCGTCATTGCTAACGAAAAAGATTATGAAAAAGCCAAGGGAGAAGCAGACGTTATCGAGAGTCAAGTAAATAAACTTCATTCCGAAATAATTGCGAAAACTAAAGGCCGCCTCGAATCCGCACAAAAAAAATTAGATGACGTCACTCAAAAATTAGAAAAACTTCGAAAAGAGAAAACGAGTTTAAAAGTTGCCATAACGACGGGAGAAAGAAACCTTAAAAAAATGCAGGATAGAATTGTTAGAATGAAACAGGAAATCGAAGAAAGCGCGGAAAAAATTAAAAAATCAGCCGCAGAACTTAAAGAAAACGAAATTAAAGCGCAAAAAACATTGGAAGAGTTTCAAAGTTGCGAAGAAGAATTACAGGTACGACGAATAAAAAATCTTATGTTTCCAAATATTATTATTAATTTTAAAATTTTTTTTTAGGCTCTTCAAGAAGAAAATTCAGAAAAGAAACAAGAAATGGATGCTTTACTCGAAGAAGAAAATAAATTGAAAGCAGAAGAAATAGATTTGAAACAAGATTTACAGAAAGCTAAAAACGAAGTCGAACAAAGATTATTGAAAATATCAACGGACAGGAAAAGAATGCAATCGTTGAAACTTATCGAAGAGCCGTTAAACGAAGAAAAAATGGAATTGAAAATTCTCACCGACGAAGAAATGGAGGAAACCGATATGGAGGATTTAATGAACGATATTAAAAATAAAGAAGGGAGCCTTCCGAAAAACAGTCCCAATTTGGGAGTCATTCAAGAATATACAAAATTACAAAATGTTTATTTGGACCGTGAAAAAGATTTGGAAAAGGCGACGAACGAAAGAAACAAAACTCGAAACGCACTCGAAGAATTTCGAAAAACTCGTTTAACGGAATTCATGAAAGGTTTCAGCGTCATTTCTCAAAAAGTAAAAGAATGTTATCAAATGTTGGCGGACGGAGGGGATGCAGAATTAGAATTGGTTAATACCCTGGATCCGTTTCTCGACGGGATAAGGTACAAAAAAAAATGATTTTGTTGTTTGAAAATAAAAAGTTTCGAAATTTGAAAAATCTTACCTTATAATTTCAGGTTTACGGTTCGGCCGCCTAAAAAATCGTGGAAAGAAATTCAATATCTTTCGGGCGGAGAGAAAACTTTATCGTCACTATCGTTGATATTTGCTCTTCACTATTACAAGCCGACTCCTCTGTATTTTATGGACGAAATCGATGCCGCTTTGGATTGGAAAAACACAGCCATTGTCGGACTCTACCTGAAAGAACAAACGAAAAATGCTCAGTTTATTGTCGTGTCGCTAAGGGAAAACATGTTTGAAATTGCCGATCAACTTGTCGGCATATACAAAACAAATAATTGTACAAAATCCGTTACAATAATCCCGCACACGTACACGGATCTCGTCGATGAAGAAATTTCAGCCGAATGCCCCGCCTAATTCTGCTACCAGGCAATTGGGGGCGTGGTTTGTCGAATGGATCAAAATTACATTTATAGGCCAGGATTATACCTGGATTACAGAATCAAATGTATTATAATTGCAGAGAGACCGTTACAATTAATGTAGTTTCATTGTTTCTCGGTACAAATGATGAGTCCAAAAAAAATAATAAATGTGAGGAGGTGTTGCCCGAAATATTCACGATTTGAATTCGATCGAAATGTTTTTTTTTTACAAAAACTCTAACGCCTTTTATCGCGTATAATAATTGATTCGAAATCCGCTCTAATTCGTTCAAGTGTTTTAAAACTAAAAATTAAATTGAAATTTGGAATGAAATATTAGCAAAATCAATATGCATTGTTTTTTTTCTATCTATTATTATTATCGAATGAACTGATAAACGTAAAAAAAAAAACATGTAAAAATTAATTTTGATATATATATATATTTATAAATATATTTTTTAAATAAAAGTTTTAGTATTTTAAACTTAAAAAAAAAAATTTTTTTTAGAAAAAATAAACTACCTGTTACCTCCTGTTTCTTTCTGAATCCAATTAAAATTTCTAACGAATTTTCATTTTTATTTTTAGGGTAGGAAACATTAAAGTAAAAAATGAATAAGTATTAGGGAAACATAATAAATTGATTAGTAATAAGTAAAAATTAGTAAAACGGAAGTTTAGTCGCGACATCTTTAATTTTGGCGGGTTTACACGTCACGAGAGAAATAAGAGGTTGAGGCCTTTCCGGGGATGTGCTTAAAACTAAAATACGTACTTCGCATCGTGTCAATAAAAGATTCCATTTTAATTTTGTTTTTTCATCTATTGTCATTTTCATGTAACGTTGAACCTGACGAAATATAAAAAAAAAATAATCAAAAACAAAATTGTTTTTTTTTTTTTTTTAAATAAAATAATTACGTATGATAAATTTATTACGTTGCATCCTAAAACTTCGTCTGCTATCGGTGATACAAGTCTACAATTGTACAAAGTACCACGATGATCCGTTAAGTTTATTTTAAGATTAAATGATATTTTTGGATTATTTAAATCTTTTTTCCCCGTCGACACGCAATCCGAATTTAAACAACTTCTTGTATCGTCCAACGGTTGAGAACAATTCGAGCTACGAAAATGTTTTTTTTTAAAAAAAAAGTAATCGAATCGATTTATTTAAAAATTTCAATAAATAAAGTACCATTGATATGTTATCACAACTTCAGAACCGTCTAAATCTAATTGCGTGATTGTGGCATATAATAAAGCGGTAAATTGTGTCATATTACTTCTGCTGTAGGCTTTATCTAACACTTGTGCTGTTGTCATCACGTCCGTAATAGATTTAGCTACAAAACAAAAATATTTTTTTCAACTTCGATCAATTATCGTTAAAAGCATAAATTAAAAGGCACCGACGCGTACCGTCAATCAAATTATTAGTAAAATGATCAAGAATTGCTGTTGGTAATATGGGAGCTGTTTTGGCATAATTTCTTAAATTAAGAGCTTCGTCCGTTTTTGGATTTTCCGTAACCACGGTACGAGAATTCATTGTTGCCGTCATTGTACCTCTAAAGTTATCCCATTCCAATTTAACATCAGCAAAAAAAATTACTGATACAAAAAATATAAAATTAAATATTTTAAGAAAAATAAAATTTTAAGATTTCAAAAAGCAAAAAACAAAGTTTTACTAGTGTTACGAGGCTGCCAAAAATTTGACTTGAATATTATTTCTTCGTTCCACAAAGTCATGTGAAATTCTAAATGTGTCTCATCCATAACAATTATGTGTCGACATGTTAAATCCTTCGAATCTCTTTTAGATTTTACATTTCTTATTTCTTCGACCTGAATCATTCATCGAATTTGCATTTACACTTATTTAATCAAAAAAAATAAATAAATAAATTCAATTTATTACACATTTACATTTTTTATGGCTACAAGAAGATTAGCATATTCTCCTCTCATTGCTTGACCATAACTAATAACGTCCGAAAGTCTCAAAAAATCTTCTGGAGCTTTTGTTGGTACATGTATTAATTCTTTATAAAACTCAACATCATCTTCTGCATAAATTAACATATTTGATGAATGTTCTTGTAAATGAAGTTGAAAAGGACTGATGATGTATTTTGTGAAAAAGAAATTTGTGAGTTAGTAAATAATTTATTTTTTAAAATGTTTGAACACTTACCTAGAAACTTCTGGATTGAATGAAATGTTTGTAGTATCCGGTTGCTTGAAAGAAATTCTGGGATTTATTATTTCCACTAAAAAAAAAAAGGTGGATAAGTGTTGTTATATATTATGAAAAATAATAATAAAGTTTTACACTTACCAACATCTCCTGTGCTAAACACTTGATACATATTTTGAATGTAAAATGAAGATCCCCAAACTGTTACATTAATAGTATCTATATTTGAATCCCTCAAAGTGAAATTCCACACACCTCTTTCTTCTGAATCTGAAATTAAAAGATATATTGTGTTGTAAAAATTGTATTATTGTAACTAAATTGTAAACAATTAGTAATTATTCACTAACTACTAATATAAAATTTATAATCTGTTTTAATTTTGCTAGCATTAAATATATAAATAATAATAATTTTTTTTTTTCATTACTCACATTCACTAAAAACAACTACACAAAAAATTCTTCAATTTCAATTGTATTATTATTATTATTTTGAAATTATAAATCATTAATAAAATATTTTACTTTACCTTTTTTCGATAAAAACGTTTTATAATTTTGTTTTGCAATTAAAACGGCGACAATTAAAGCATTCGTAACGTCAGGTGATAAACCACCAATCGGTAACTTTCTCACACCGGCAGCCATTACGTCGAATCAATTCTAAAAGACCGTTAAGTTTAAAATTTGTCGTGTCAATAAAATCGTGCCAATAACAATTTACCTCCACGAAAATTTTTCAGTTAAAAACGTCACAAAGTAAACAACAACAACAATAATAATAAATGAATTTTTTTTTTTTAAAAAAAAAAAGGAATTTAACAATTAATAATAATTAAAATGTGTGAAATACGTTTAAAAAACAAAAAATTATTTTCAATAATATATATTTACATATAAACAATAATAAAAAAAGGCAAAATTTTACAGAAAATAAAACTTTCTGATTAAGAATGATATTAAAACCATTTCACAAATTAAGTTTTGTTTTTTTTTTCTTTAATATATATTTTAAATATATACATTTATTTTAAATTATGCAGAAAAACACCTAAAAAAAACACTTTGGATTTAAAATTTTTAACACTCCTAGTGAAATTTATGAAAGTTTAACAAAAAAAAAAAAAATTTTTAAGTTAATAGTTAACAGGTACACATTATAGTAGTAAAATACACAAAGTGTTTGGACAAAAAAACTCAAATAATGATAATAATAATGACAAACAGTGCTCAATTTTTTTTTTTTTTTTTCATTTGTACATTATTTGAGAAAACACACATGAAACAAAAGGGGGGAAAAGAAAAAAAATGCCTGAATTAACAAAAGAGAGAGAAAAAAATTTTATCATTGTAAACATTAAAAGATTTAAAGAGACATAAATATAATTTAATGTTTTTTTTTTATAAAATAAAAACTCCTTCATTTATTATTATTATTAATAATGAATTTTTTTTTCTTTTTTTTTTTTGCAAATTAAAAACAACTAATTTTTTTGTCTTTTTTTTTTGTTAATTTTTTAAAATGATTATTCATATCATTTTATTATTATTATTATTTATTTTTAAACGTTAAAAGCATATTTAAGATTTCAATTTGAAAAAAAAAATTTATTATAATAATCGCATCAATAGAGAGAGAAAAAAACAAAATAAACGAACGAAGAGGTTTTTTTTTTAAAATAAAAATTCGAGATAGTAGTTCCATTTAATTTTTATGATTAAAAACGATTATTATTATTATTATTATTATTATTATTATTATTATTATTTTCATATTAATGCGCTTAAACAATCTTAACGTATACAAAAAAAAAAAAAAAAATAATGACACTAATGCGTCAAACGCTTTCACGCCTAATACAATAGGAGGTTTTTCGCACATATATACATAAAAGTGATTATCATTATAATTATTTTTTAAGATGAAAAGGAGGTTTTTCCATTTCCTTCGGAGGATAATTTCATTGCACTCACATACTACCACCATTTTTTTTTTTTTTTTATTTTTTTTATTTAACCTATTTGAAAAATATTAAAAATATAAAAGAAGGTTTAAGTTTCAAAAGAGAGAGAAAAATTAAAAAAAAAAAAAATTACGTTTTCATTTTTAATTATTTTTGTTCGTAACATTGTTTTTAATTGACTAATTAATTATATATATATGGTATTAATAATAATAATAATAATAATAATAATTCATTTTAATTATTTTTTTTTTTTTATATTATACTACTTTCATTTAGTTTTTGAATAATAATAATAATAATAATAAAAAAAAAAAGTTTGATGTACAAGTATACACGGATTGAATACATAATATTACTAGTTACATTATTATTATTTTATTTTTTTGCTAAATTACTGGCATTCTGGCATTAAAAAAAAAAAAAAACAGACTTGGTAAAATCGTTGCTTTCCTGTTTAGACAAAAAAAAAAAAAAAAAAAAAAAAAACTAACGCTATATAAAAACTGTACATGTGAAAATATATATATATATTATTTTGCACTTTTGTCTCGTTGAGTAAGGATTTCATGTTTGATTTTGAGAATTATCCGGTTGGGTTTGTGTGTTTGTGCGAATTTGTTGCTGTTGAACCGTGACTGCCATTAAAGGAGTTCCCGATGCGGAAGATGAAGTTTGTATTCGTACGGGACTGACACCTGTTTGCCTGACGATTCCCGGTAACGATGCAGCCACCTTGAGAAAAATAAAAAACAATAATTTGTGTAATTATTAATAAAATATGAGTATGTGAGTGCAAGTAATTTTTAAATAAAATACCTGAGAAATGAAAGCCTGCTGATTGGAAGTCGATTGCGCCACTTTAATTGAACCTGTTAAAGCAGACGCTAACGTAGAGGATACGCTAACTTGAGATCTCCCCGACGCATCGATTGTGACGTTTGGAACGGCTCTAATGGCCGTTCCGGGAACGACTTGAATCGTTTGACGAGATGCTTGAGATCCGCTGACGGGTATCACGCGGGTTTGTACTGCACTTGTATTTACTTGAGGCGATTTCCCGAGCACAACTTGACTCCCTTGTTGCAAAACCGGTTGTCCCGCCGAAACCTTGACAAAAAAAAAAAAATTTATTTGTCCGACGCTCTCTTCGTTTTTATAATAAATATTTGACTGTAAATTTATTTATACGTTTTCATAACTTACGGTTATGTGCTGCGGTTGTACATTTTTTATAACTTGTTGAATGTGCTGCATTGAAATGGCCGGCACTGCTTTACCACCCTGTGATTGAACAATTAATTGAGTTTGAAGACCTGGTTTAGCTATTTGGGCAACTTTAGTGGCTTGACCTCTTCCCTGCTTCGTTAACAATTGCTGATAATTTAAACCCAATTGACGAATGGGTTGCGTGGCGGCAGGCGTCGTTTTGATTTGTGGATTTATGGTGGCTTTGACTTGAGGGATCGCAATGCCCGTCATCGGTATTGTAACGCTCTGGCCACCGGAAGATGTTTTTACCAGAGTTGCCACTTGAGGTTGACCCGGAGATCCCGTTTGAACTGATAAACCAGCTTGAGCCAATATTTGAGCTGTTAAAGCAGGTTGCTGAGTCACGGTAACGGCAGTTTTTTGTTGCCTTTGAATTTGCTGCTTCATCAAAGCAGCCATTTCTTCTTGCCTGCCCTTTGTTAATGCACCAGCAGCTTGTTTTAAAAACTAAAAATATAAACGAGAATAAAAACCTTTTCAAACGTAATTTTTTTAAAATAAAAATAATTAGTGCAAAACTGTCAGAGAAAGTACCTGAGCTTTTTGCTGAGAAGGTGAAACCGGCTGAACTGAAGAAACGCCCGACACAGTGGCAATAGTAGCAACTTTTTGCTGTCCGATTGCGACTCCGGTTTGACCGATTGACGTTTGCTGACCCTGAATAACCTTTAATTGTTGGTCTCTCATGGTCAATCTTTGCTGTTGTTGCCTTAAAATGGCTTGTTGTCGATAGTATTGTATCTGTGCAGGATTTAGAGCTTTACCTGATGCAACAGTTACAGCCGGTACAGCAGTCCCTATAAGATTTTTATTGACAAAAATTAATAATTGTAACCTTAATTTACAAAACATGAACATTTTTTTTAATTATGTCAATTCATTACACTATTTACCTTTTACATTGCCCGGTAAAGAAGCAGCCGTCACAATATTTCCTGTTGCAATTCGTGGACTTTGAATTTGTGCAACGGACACCACAGCTGTTGCAGTTGAATTAGCTGATGATCGTGGTTGATTTGTAGCTACCACCATTTCCTGAAGTAGTTTTAAAATAATTACTTATACAAAATTGTAAATTAATTAATATTCGACATTTGATTAATTAGACGTACCTGAATACCGACAGGAATAGTTGCTATCGGTCTAGTTTGCCTCAAACCTGGAGATAAAGTTGTTATGCTTGCTGTAGGAACAACCGAACTAATTTGTTGCGATGCAATTACAATACTTTGACTTGATGGTGCGGTCGACGCGGTGACAGTTTGAATAACCGGAGAATTAACCGCAACTGTAATTAAAACAATTTTATTACATCAACTAAAATATATATGGAGCAAGTTGAAAAAACAAGAAAAATGTTTTAAACACCATTTATACCTGTGTTGGTGGACGATGTCAAACCGACGGATTTAGCAGCATTTACTGCCGAACTTATTTGGCGTTGCTGCAATAAAGGCTGCTGAGCCAACTGTTCTGGAGTCAGACCCTGAACAGTATTGCTTTGCTGTAAATTAAAAAAGCAAAAAAAAAAAAAAGTTAAACCATTTCAATAACAATTCCTAAAGAAGAAAGTGAATATAATTACATTTGTCGTTTGCAAAGCTTGCATCGTTTTTTGCTTTTCTTTTGCAATTCTCTCGGCTCTCCTGGTAGCAATTTCGATTGGATTAACGGGAGCTTCGTAAGTTATTCCAGAATCTGTTAAAACGTCCGTATGCTTAGGATTTTTCATCGTGGGATTAACCAAAACTTGTTTCAACGTGGGACTGCGTTTGTATGACAAAACTCTAATATTGTTAAATCTCTGATGATAAACTTCGGTAAAACTCGCATTGTTGTCCTGCATGTACAACTGACAAGTTCTAACGGGCCTGTTTGATTTGGTGACTGGCATTTTATATATGCTTTTAGTTTTCTTTTGTTTTTTAGAATCTTGCAATTTCCCTTCTTCCCTTGGTACGATTACAGTTTCATACCTTAAAAATACAAATTTATGTAAAACATTCAAGCTTAATTTTTTTACACACACGCACACATCACAGCAACGATGATGAAAAATGTACCTGTTTCTACAATGTGCAGGAGATCTATATATGCTCGATATCATGTTCACCATATCGGCCACCATATCCCAATTTGGAATGTGACCAGGTTTAAGAATTACAAGATTTAATGGCAATTCCTGGAGTTTTTCAATGGACTGTAATAGAGCCCAATCCTCGTGAACAGTCCATTCAGGCAAGTTATCATTTTCAACCAGCGGTTTACTATTCAATGATGGTTTTTGACCGTGAATTTGAACGGGAGGACGAACCAAATTACGGTATTTTTGCATTTTCATGTCTCTTCGCATTTTCTGCAAAGCCGAACTAGGATGATCGAAGAGAGAACGTGGAGCGGATCCGGGAGAATCGTCCTTTCGATGCATTTTAATAGCACGTTTCCCTAAATTATTATTGTTATTATTATTATTATTTTTTTTTGTTCAAGATAAATTTGCAAATAAATGCAAATAATAATCCCGCCGTGTGTGCGTTTACCTTCGATACCGGGCGAAGCATCCGTAGATCGTACTCTTTTCAATTCCTTTTTCACATAAACCGGAGGCAGTTGAGTGTCCGACATTGTTTGCGATTCGTACAAGAAGCACATGGTTTGATCTAAGTAAACGTCATTTTCTTCTTGAGGAGGAGTCGGAGGACACCACATCTTTACATAATAAAAAAAAAAAAAAAAAAAAAAAATATTAACGCTTTTGTGTAAATGACAACACATGGATTTGAATTTGTCAAAAATGAAATAATAATAATAATAATAATAAAAATAGAGAAAGTTTTAAATCAAAAACTCACCGGCATTAGTTCCATTGTTCTCTGATCCAACCAAACCTTTAAAAAAAATTTTTTCCCAATGAATAAAAAACTTTCATTTTATCATCAACTAAATTAATTCAGAGTTTCGACCACCCCCGACCGATATTTATTCGAACGCATTTCGCGTTAAAAAAAAATAATTTAAATAAAAAAAATTTTTTCAAAACGCGAACCGTTTATCAAATTAATAATTAATTTTCACCATAAAAATGTGAAATAAAATATAAAAAAAAACAAATCGTTTGAGTGAATGATGAATTCGTTATATTCATCTCCCTCATTTAAAAAAAAATAAATAAATAAATAAAATAATAATTTATAGAAAAAGGATGGTCGATCTCTGTTTATACAGGTGATCTGAAAAACCTTGCTTCCTTCGTGCTCATCATATCAACATTTTTAAATAATTAATTTGTCTCCAAGCTTGGTAATGGCAAGGCTATGTTTTGGTGCCATAAACTGACTACTCGTAAAAATATACAGAAAAATTAATAATAATAATAATAATAATAATCGTAATAAAAATTTTTAAAAAAAAAAAATTTAAATCTAAACTTGAGGCTTAACCTTCAATAATAATAATAATAATAATAATAAATTTAAGAATTATATATGCACAGGTGATATAAAAAAAAAAAAAATCATTTAAAAATTCCGTTACTTTCTACATCATTTAAATTAAATTAAAGTCGTTATCATTATCATCATTATTAAAAATAAATTCGTACAGATTTAACTGATATTAAGTGGTATTGACAAGCCTGTGCCATACCAAATTCCATAATATATATATATATATACAAAATGGTCATGTGAAAAAAAGCACGGCGGAGAGCAAAGTTTGACACCAAAACAGAGCTCAACCTTGGAAACAGATTAAAAAAAAAAAAAAAAAAAATTACAACAAAAATGTATTAAAAAGCAAGGAAGTCAAATCCCCTATATTTCTTTTTTTTTTTTTTTTTTTCAATTTTCAAATTTTCTTAAATAATTAATTAATTAATTAATATTACATATTTTACAATTAACATTTTCTAAAAATTTAAAATGTTTTTTTTTTTTTCTTTTTTTTTTTTTAAATATATATATATATATATAAATTGCAAAACGTAGCGCAATTTGAAAAACCCAAGAAAAAAAAAAAAAAAAAAAACATTTTTTTTTTGTTTTTGAACGAATACAAATTTTTTCTTTTTACATCATCGGCTCTTAATCAAATTTTCAAATTTGAATAAAAAAAGAAAAGAAAAACCACAATAAAAATTTGTTGTTAATAATTCTCTCTGGAATATTCTTTACACAATTTTTTTTTTACGAACGCGACAATGTTGTCGAGTCGGTTAAAACATTTTAATAATTAATAAATTTCCGAGTACGTTACAAGTTAAAGATGATGACGATGACGATGATGATGATGATGATGAGGGTTAATAATAATATAAATTATCTAATAACAAACCGGATAAAACCAAAAACAAAATTTTGTTGGTCGTATTCATTCGAAAAATGCTTTAAAAATTTACTGAAAAAAACTTATTTTACAATTTTTTTTTTTTTTTTTTTTTTGTAGAAACGGACGACATTAATGATAACTACACAAAATCAATCACATGTACGACAAGAGAAAAAGAAAAAAAAAAAAAAAAAAAAAACAACAAAAAAATTTTTTTTTTTTTTTTTTTGTATTTACAAAATGGCTGGCAAGTTGTGTGCAAAGGGGAAACAGCAGCAAGTAAAAAAAATAATAATTTACACGAAAATTTAATTACAACTATCTCAGACGAGAGAAGAAGAAGAACAAGAAGAACAAGAAAAAAAGTAATAATTATAATTATAACACGATTGGACGGCTCTATTTCTTATGCGAAAAAGATAATAGAAGATAATTTTTCCCACCCCTTCCCCCTCCCCCTCCCCTCCGTTTAAATCATCTTATCATTTCAGTCAAAAAGTAAAAATGCACAACAAGTTTTTTTTCATAAAACGACAATTTTACTTTCTTCATTATAAAAAAAAATTTTAAACACCTTGAAGAAATATTATATATATATACAATATGAAAAATAATAATGATAATAATAATAATAATAATAATTTTTTTTTATTGAAATAGATTTGTCACGGGATTAAACAAAACGATTATTATAAAATTTTCCTTTTCAAGATTATTTTGATGCGATGCTTATTATTACCTGATAATGGCAGTTTGTATATAAACAAAATCTTTTTTTTTCTCTCTCTCTCTCTCTCTCTCCAGAAAAGAATTTCAATTTTTATGCCTATCTATCTATCTATCTATCAATCTATCTATCTATATACATATACATACGTTTGTTGTGTGCACATATATATATATAAAACCGTATATTAAAATTAAACTAAGAGATTTCAATATGAGATCTCGAAAAAAAAAAAAAAAACTTATTTACTATAGTATTTGCGTTGGTGGAATTGGACCGTTTCTCTCACTATTACCATCGTATTTTTTTATCCTTATTTTGGGTTTGGGAAAATTCGACTCGTTGTTACACGAAATAACATCCACGTCATTTAAATCATTTTGTGATATTTTCCAACGATTTTTACCCCCTTTACCTATCCTAGACGACCGAGGAGTACTCAGAATGCGACGTTGTTTCGATTTCATTTCGGTTGCTTCCCCGTTAATTTTTGTCAATTTAACCATGGGCCTTTTCAACAATTTCGTTTCTTTCGAATGATTCGAATTGCGTACCGGTTTAACACCCGGCAGTATGGGATTCTCGTCCAAAGTCCAAAGATTTATATCGACGGAACCCCTCGACCTAGTTTTCCTACTGGAATTATTAACAACGTTTTCTGTGGAATTACACGAGGAATCATTTTTAACCGAGTTTCGACACGTTTTGTGACTTCTCTCAAAATCACTATCGTTTTCATCTAAATTGTCTTCATCATCATCATCATCATCATCATTATTATCATCGTCCTCATCGTCGTCTTCCTCAGTCAAAGTGTCAATACTCGTATCTGTCTCGTTGGATTCATCTTCGCTCTCAGAACACTGAGATTTTTTTCTTCGGGCTTTTGATTTTTTATTTTTAAATTCGTTAACCTGATTTGTTGAATCCTCTCTCGAATAAGTCAACAAGTCCTCATCGAGCTCTTCTTCCTGCAACCTCCTCTCTTCTTCTGCTTTTAATGCTTGCAATCTTCCCAATTCCCACTCTCGCTTCTGTTGTTCTATTTGAGCTTCTGCAGCTGCCAATTGTTCCGCTGACCAAGCGGCTTCATTTTCTTCCACGAATCTCATGGCATACCTTTCGATCGGAGTAAGCTAAGGAAAAATAACACGCATGCTTAAAAATATTTTATAAACGAACGCACGTTTTTTCGTAAATTGCAGTCTCTAAATTATTTTTCTCATTTAAAAAAAAAATTTCACCACAAAATGTCAGACATATGCTTGTTTTTGGTAATCATTGAAATTAAAGTAATGAAAAAAAAAAAAAAAAAAAAATGTAAAAAAAATTATCATACTTGTTCTACCAAAAGATTAACTTCCATTTCCGCTTTGCTTATTTCCGTTTCAACATGAACCGCATCATCATCGATGGGAATATTTTCATCGAATTCTGCCAATTCTGCAGCAGCTTCAGCTTTTGCCGTACGCGCTGCTTGCACGTCACTTTCGTCTTCTGCTGCAGCGAGTGCCGATTCCAACACGCCCAGTATGGCTTTTTCTTCAGGGGGCGTTGATTGATCCTGAGAATAAATGAAATATAAATTGAATTTAAAAATTTACACGAAACGATTACCAAAAGGCGACACGCAAAAAATTCAAACAAAACTCACAGGAGTTTCATTATCTTCGGTGCTTTTCTTTTCTTTATCTGCTGCAAAAACATCGGCCATTCGCCTCTTGGCATCCGTTTCACTAACGTCTACATTAAACAAATCTTGTATTGTCGACTAAAAAAAAAAAAAAAAAAAAAAAAGTCAATATTGGATAAATATGGGATTAACAATTAAAGAATGGAATTCATAACAAAAAAATTTACGCTTTTAAAGTAGGCCGTTGTGAAATTTCCACCCTCTATGGCCAAATCTCCAAGCAATCTTTTCTGATTGGCTTTTTTCAATATATTTTCTTCGACTGTCATCTCACTGATTAACCTAATAGAAAAAAAAAAAATGAAAATAAATTTGAAAAAAAATTAATTTTTGATACAATTTTAAAACAAATCGAAATCTAACCGATAAATATGGACGTCTCGAGTTTGACCGATTCTGTGACATCTGTCTTGGGCTTGTGCATCCATTGTGGGATTCCAGTCGCTGTCGTAAAATATAACAGTATCGGCACCAGTCAAATTAACACCTATGCCACCGGAACGTGTCGAAAGAATGAAACAAAATATCCGTTTATCACCATTAAATCTTTCCATGAGAACCTGTAATTCAAAAAAAAAAAAAAAAAAAAATACAAGCGACGCGTGCCGATTAAATTTTCCTTTAAATTTATTTACCACCTAAAAAAATTTTTTTTTTTTTGTATTCTAAACTTCTGGAGTTTTATATGAAATAAAAATAATCATAAAAACGCTGGTTTTAGAAAAAAAAAAAATTCATTAATTTAGCGTTGTTGCAAAGTTATTGATTTTATTTGTTTAAAAAAAAATCAAAACTGATCTCAAACGCAAAAAATTTTTCATAAAAAAAAAAAAAAAAAAAAAAAAATTTTTTTTTATTCTCCCTTACCTGCCTCTGATCGACTTTAGTTGTTCCATCTAATCTAAGATAAATATGGCCATGATAATTAAGGAAAGCTTCAAGGATGTCCAGCATCCGTGTCATTTGAGTGAACAATAAAACTTTATGATGATTCATTTTTAATTTTCTAAGTAGTTTATCTAATACTTGCAATTTACCTATGTTGATAAATAAATAAATAAAGTTTACAATACAACTATACATTCTTCATAAAGGAAATTATTACCGTGTTTGCAAATACACAACAAGGCTTTATTAAAAAAAAAATTAAAAATGAATATTTTAATTTAAATAGTGACTGCAATTTAATTTGGCATCTTTGCGACGATGATTAATTGTAAAACGCATTAATCATTAATTTAAGATGCGTTCAAATTTGAAATTTCGAAAAAAAAAATTTTAAACTTACCACAGTCATATTGTATCAGTCTTGGATCAGGAAATTGTGTACACATTGAACTAGCGATCGGATGAAGTAAATCACAGCGCGAAGATAATTCCGATCTCAAAGTTAATTCGTCCCTTTTTCTTCGCCAGTGTACACCAGGTGAAGGATGCGATACGTGCAACTGAATTTGGGGAGCTGCAACCGATGGAACGTAAAAAACAAACCTGAAAAATTATCAAGAAGGTATTTCTAAATTTAAAACTCTTTTTCCCACGGATATTTATTTTTTTTTCTTTAGAAAATAACGAAAAATTACCTATTTAATACATCTTTTAAATCGACCATCAAGTCTTCTGGAGACTTGACGGCAGCTTTTAAATACTGCGTTTGATTCCAATAACAATTATGAGTTTTGTGAACGTTAAAGCAGTGCATAAAACCAGAACAAAGCCAATTATCGGTCGCCGCCTTTGAAAAATCCATTATCCTCACGGACGTTATCAAATCGGATCCGTACAATGGATAAGCCTCGCAACGATAATCGTTTATTTGCCCAATTAATTCAAGTTTTTCTCTTCTTCTCGTCTTTAATTTTTCTTCGATATGTGGCTACGAATAAAAAATAATTTTTTAAAATGATTCGCGTTCGCAATAACAAAAAGAAAAAAAAAAAAAAGCCAAAACATTTTTATTTTTATCATTACCAAATGAAATATACTCATGTCTTCTTCTTCTTCTTCGCAATCGAATTTATTTCTCTCTTCAACAACTTCGTTTCCTTTAATTACTACTTCAGGTTGACTAGTAGATAAATAATCCGAAGAGATATGTGAAAAGGATTGTACGATGGGTGATGATAAAGGCTTTGAAATAGCTGAACTGGTCTTCGTAGTTGTAACCACTGTTGTAGTCGTTACCGTTGTAGTGCCATTCACAGCATTTCCTTGAGTGGCCTACAAATACCAGAATTCATGCTGTAATAAAAATAATTTCCATCATTTGTCCAAATCAAATAGGAGACCCCCTCCCAGAGAAAATTTAAATTGAAAACCCTTAAAATTTTTTTTTTCAAAAAAAAATACAATTCATCGAATGAGGTGAAAATAAAGTTTAATGGATCGATGTATGCCTTGTACGTAGATTCAAAACCAATAAAATAAATATGGGTCTGAGTGATTACCGTAGAGCGTGTTTGAAATACCCAAAAACTAAATCCATGTTTAAAAAATATAAAATGAAATTACTTTTCATCACCCTTGGGTCTTTACCTGATTTACTGTAGGGGTCCAGTTCACCGGTTTTGAAACGCTACAGTTATTACTATTACTACTATTTAAATTACTATTGACGAGTTTGACATCAGCCGTACTGGTTTTTGTCAATGTCAACCTCTGACCGTTTCCGGCTATCACAGTATTGCTCCCTGCTTGCGATTGCAGGGGAAAATAAATTTGGCGCCCTGTAGACGTCTGAACTAATTGAACAGGAAGTCCTCCTCTCTGTCCTGAATCATTTTGATTTGTGATGGTTTTCCCTTCGTTACCTTTTCCTACGAGCTGAAGGTGAGATCCACTCAATCTCAATGATAAACCTACACGAAATTTAAAAAAAAAAAGAAAATCTTAATAAATAGTTCTTATTAAAAAAAAAATAATAATAATAATAATAATAATAAATGTGAAACTGTTTCCAACGACAGGATTCACGAATCTTATTACAATTAAAGATAAGTGAGTTTTAAGATGGATAATTAATTTCCCCTCTAAAAAAAAAAAAATCCACGAGTGAAATAAATATTTTCACACACGGTGTTCACCTAGAGGGTTTTCTTTTTTTTTTTTTTTTTTTCCGTTAAAATAAATTTTTTAAAAAAATGTTTACCTTGAGAATTAGCAGAAGAAACTGGCAATGATTTAATGATGGGTGAAGTACCAACTCGAGCCGTTGGTAGAGTAGATAAACCAAGATTTTTGTTTTCCGACGAAACGGGATTAACGTAAACTTTTTTTTCAATGTTTCGCACTGTTATTTTGATTTTTGCCGGCGGACACCTCGGTGGATCATCGGGTGCGGTATCGATTTCCTCGATTAATTTCCTTGTAGTTTTAATTTTTTTTATCCTATATGATACATACGCTGTCGTTTTTTCCAAATTAACAAATAATAAATTTAAAAAACTGAGATCAACGTGCTGCAAAAAAAAAAAAAAAAATTTAATAATATTATCATTATTATTATTATTAATAGTATTTAAAAATGAAAATATATAAAAAATAAAATAAATGATAACCTTAAAAGTATCGTATTCTAAAGCTTTTAAAACTAGAGAAGCCGTGTGGAATACGATTTTATCCATTTGAAATGGTGAAATGATGGGTCTCACTTCGAAAAGATTTGGATGATTACACACTTTTCTTAATTGCATCAAAACATTTATAACGCTTAGTAAATTTCCAGAAGCCAACGTTTCTTTTGTTCTACAAAAAAAATAAAAAATAAAAAATTTCGAGTTTTTTACCACAATAAAAAAAAAAAAATTTTTTTTTTTTTTAAATTCAAAATTTACCATTGAATATACTTACTTAGCTCTAGACATAAAATCATCGTATAAATATCTTTGACGTTTTGAAAGTCTACACATTACAACATGTTCATATTTCTTTGGTAATTGTTTCTCTACTTCGGTTTTTAACCTTCGCAATAAAAAAGGTCTTAAAACCTAAAAAAAATTTTTTTTTTTTGTTTACATATAAATACGACAAGACAATAAAGAAAAAAAAAAAAAAAATCAAATTACTTTATGCAGCCTTTTTATTATGTTTTCATTATACTCCGAATTGCCTTCAATCATTCCCGTAACGGGATTTGAAAACCATTCTTTAAATTCTCGATGAGATTGAAACATATTGGGCATTAAAAAATGCATTAAAGACCATAATTCCATTAAATTATTTTGAAGAGGTGTACCCGTCAACAAAAGCCTTCTTTGGGTTTGAAAATTCAAAAGTAATTGCCACCTTTGTGATTTGAAATTTTTTATATTTTGAGCTTCATCCAATATCAAATACTTCCATTTTTTTCGCCGAAAACTTTGGTGATCCTGAATAACTAACTTGTATGAAGTGATGCACACGTGAAAAGCATTCGGTTTTGTCCAACCTGACAAAAAAAAAAAAAAAAAAAAATTATTTTTCAATTCGACAACTTTGAACTTACACTTGGAATTCAATTATTATATACATTTCATTGTAGTGACTGAAAAAATAAATTTCATTTTACAAAATTTATTTGATACGCATCACATTTAATTTCCTTTCTTGATTCAGACCAATCACATTGTTACTATTGATAATCTAAACTTAAGAAAGGTTTTCTGTATATATATATATATATGTCTAAAAAAATTTCAAAATTTTTTTTTTACCGACTAACCTGCTCTTTTATGTTTCCTTTCTTTCTGCGATCCGTAATAGGTCAATATTTTAAAAGCAGGACACCATTTTTTAAGTTCCATTTCCCAATTTAACATAACTGAAGTAGGAACTATAATTAAATGAGGTCCCCAATTTCCTGAAATTCAAAAATAAATTAATTGTATTAAAAAAATATAAGAACATTTAATTTAATCATATTTGGTAATAATCACATAAAGTTACAGTAATAAAAAATAATAAACTAACCTTTTTCGCATGCCAAATGAGCTAAGAGAGCAATTGTCTGAATGGTTTTTCCAAGACCCATTTCGTCTGCCAGAATTCCATTTAATTTTCTTTCAAACATTGTAACCAACCAATCCAACCCTATATGTTGATATTCTCGAAGTACGTGCTTCAAAAGAAATGGGATCGGAGTTACAACGCTAGTTGTTAGTAATGTATTACCGGTAGGTTGTAAACTTTCAGCTATGGCTGCCACGTCATTTATTTCTTTATTTGCCTTTTCATTGCTTCCCTCGGATTCCTGGATTAAAAAAAGAATTAGATATCAGGCACGTCATCAAACAATTTTGGTTATTTATACGTGCAATTTTAACAAATAATAAAAAGCGTTAAGAAAGACTAATATTAAGAACAAATTAAGATTAAAAACTTACTTTTTTTTCAGATTCGTCATCAATCAGGGATTTTAAACCAACGTCATCTTCCTCATTTTCATCCTCTTGACTGCTTTCATTACTACAACTTTCGGAGCTGGAATCTGGGTCTGAAAAGGAATTGCAGAAATAAATAAAATAATAAAACATTTTTAATTTCTAAAAAAAAAAAAAAAAAAAAAATTTTTTTTTTTTACCCTGTTCAACTAAAGATTGATCTGTAGACGAAGGAGCCGCAGAGCCACTGTACTTTGCAAGAAGTTCTTCTAAATCCATATTATTATCTGCCTGTTAAAAAATAAAAAATTTTTTTTTAAAATTTATTACGTGAAAACATTTAATTTACTACTAAATAAAATTTTAAAAACGTCAGACAAATGCCTCAAGTCAACAGTAACGAGCAATGTTTGAATGGATATTACATTGCTCTCTGTAAATGGTATAGCAGTCATCATTTAAAACATAAATATGCATCCTTTGATTTAGTTAAAAACAAATTTAAAATGTGAAAAATTACCTCCAACTCTGCCAACTCTTGCGAATGATCCAATTTCCCTTCAACTCTTTCTTGTTCTTCCAATGTTTCTTCATCGTCGGTAGTTTCTTTATCGGTATCCATAATAAAATCCTCGCTTTTATTTGATTGAGTTTCCTAAAATTACAAAGAAAATAAATAATTTGAAACCAAGTTTCAAAAAAAAAAAAAAATTAATTAACAGCCTAATTTAAAAATTACAAATGATTAACCTCATTGTTACTCGTCCCTCCAGGATCAATACTGTCGCGATTATTCCAATAATCTTCAGGAAGATCTTTTAATAGGTCTTCCAAAGGAAGCTCTGATTCTTGTTTCAGTCTTTCAATTTCGTCTGCGTTATTAGGCTGACTAGCCTCTCCTTCTTCTTTGTCTATTGTTTCCTCATCATCTTCGGAACAAGTATTTGGCTCAAAATCATCTACAATCACAAAAAAAAAAAAAAAAAAAAACTTTAATAAGTACCACCTAAAATTTTATTTATGAATTTTAAATAATTAAATTTTAAGTGTATAATTACCATCAGATCCTGACGATTTGTGAATTGGTGATGTAACTCTAGAACAGTTTGTCGAGGTTTTATTACTTGTATCTACACCTCCTTTGTTCATACTTTCTGCCAACCACGAAGAATATTTTTCGGTTTGGTCAACAATAAAACTCAGGTGCTGATCTAAAGCTTTTTTTCTCTTTTCTTCTAATCTTGTGGTTTGTTTATATTCTACCAATTTATTTACATTGGCCCAAAAATTTTTTACTTCTTTTGCCATAAAATTAGCCAATTTTCGTAGTTTTAATTCTTGAGATTTTTCTTCTTTTTTTTGCATTATGGCTTTGTCTTGAAAATATTTTTGAACCATTTTGGCGCACTAAACAATTTAAATAAATTTTTGAAATTTAAAAGCGTAAAAAAAATTGAGAATATTTAAATTTTAAAAATTTACCTTTTTTGCATTTGCCTTCTTCCATTTTCTTTCTTGAGCAAAATCTGCGGCAAGCCATACCATTTCTTCTAATAAATAATCCCAATGAGCTTTATTTCTAGGAGGTTCTTGTACTTTTGGAAGTCTCTTTTCTGACCAAAGACCTTCTTTCTGTAATTCTGACACTCTTTGAACAACATACGCCTCCTGCAAATTATAATCAATATTATTTTAGAGATATAGACAATAATTATTTAAAATTAAAAAAAAAAAAAAAAAAAATCAAAGTAAAGTACATACCTGTTTGGCTTTTTCAACTATTTGTTCTTGACTTCCTAATGAAGTTTCATACACAGCAGAAATGGAATGTTGTCGAGTGTGCTGACGAGCCAAAGGATTAACTATTAACTTATTTAACTGCTTTGTGGGCGATCGCTTTTCATTACTTGAAATACGATTAGAAGCAGAATTGTCACTTCCGCCTTAAAATCATATTCAAAATTATTTTACGTTGTCATAATCCAAACAAAATTAACAAATATTTTTAAAATTATTCTAATAAAATTCTTAAATTTTTCTGAATAATATGTATAAGTACCCTGAGGTTGCTGTTGTAGCACCTGTATATGAGAAGAGGTAGATGTTTGTGACGGTGCCACAGCAGATGAAGTTTGTTTAACTTCACTCTCGTACTCAGGAAGAGATAAGGCTGCTGATAAATCTTCTTCTTCATCATCTAAATCCAATTTATTAGACTGCAAAAAATTTTGAAACTGTTGAGTACTCTGCCTCTTGCTTTTCCACGTAGGAAAGTCAATAATGTTTCCATCAGCTTCAAGAAAAAATAACTCTGCCACACACTCAGCATATTTAGTCAAACACTGATTTAATTTCACTGAATTATATTCTAATATTCGTCTTTTTGCACCTCCGTTTCCATCATTAAAAAAATTATTATCTAAATTCTCGTATAATTTCGGTCTTTTACGACTTTTTACGTTCTGAGCTAAATGGTTTGCTTGATTAGACGGCATTAAATTTAATGAAGGAGAACCAGCAGTGCTGTTGACTCGTTGAGACTGCTTAATAGGTGAAGCCAAGGATGTGACCAGTGTGGGATGCGCGGCCGCCCTAACCTGACTGCCTGCAGAAGTAGGACTGATAGCAACAATTGAAACTCTCCCATCATTATTGGAGTTGGAGATTTGTAAAGACCTACTAACAACCCTTTGGGTTGGTGTAATGTTAACAATCCGCGCAACACCAGATTGTTGAACATTTGATGAACTTGTAGTAGTCGGTATTACCTATGCAGAAAAAAAAATTTTTATATAGAAGCAAAAAAAAAAAAAAAAAAAAAAAAAAAAAAAAAAGATCAGGAGTTTGCTTTATATTAGATTACATTAGCATTTTTTTAAAAAATGCAACATCAGTCAATATTAAAAAATAAAATTACACTTAAAAAGCTTATTAGTGCTAACAGAAACCTGATACTTCACAGCCTGAATGAGCAATAATTTTTCAATGAATTTTGTTAAAACGGTAAAAATTTTTAAGGAAAATCAACTATTAAATAAATATTTTGTTTTTACAGAAGCATGTTTTTTAATGTTCGACTACAGTAAAACTTGAATACTTCTGTAAAAAAAAATTTTTTTATCTCTGCATTGCTGACTTCAAAAGTAATTCATACCAAAAAAGTGGATGAGCAGAGAAACAAAATTTGAAGTCGTAAAAAAAATTTTTATGAAGAGAAAAAAAAAAAAAAAAAAAAAAAAGTCTTGCCTGATTAAGATTTGAAACATTCACTGGAGAAGTAATAACAAACTGTTGACCGTTTGTCGATAATAAATTTAAATTTTGATTTCCAGTGGACAAGACATGCTGAAAATGAACAGCAGAACTTGTTGCTACATTTAGTTGTTGTGAGGGTAGGCCTACCTGTGACCCTGAACCAGAAGTAGGGTCACTCATCTTTTAATATCCTATAAAAAAAAAAAAATTTACTGACCACACAAGCTTATGTATGTTGCCTTACATCAAAACGTTAAAAGCCAACAGTATTGCATTTACACAGATATAACGCGCCTTTTCATTTCGTTTCACATACTCCTTAATTAAAAAATATTTTTACAATTTCATATTCATAAAAATATTAAAACTAAAGAATTATTATTTTTTTTTTTTTTTGCAAAATTAAAAAAGAAAAAAATTCGAGTTTATAGTCATCTTCGTTAAAATCGAAAAACATTTTGATAAAAACTAAATTAAAATTAAAAAAATACTTCAAATATATATTATGCGAAAATAAAATATATAAATCGATAAAAAAATTAAATTCAGAGTTAAAAAAAAATATAAAACAGTTTTTCTTACAAAACATTAATAAAAATTGTAATTAATTCAAAGTAGCATTTGGCATCAAGTCTAAATATAAATAAATCAAATCAGCAGCGGTAGGTGGCGAACACAAAGAAGTATTCAAATAGTACATTAAATTAAACTCTGATATCCGAAATATTAAAAATTTTTTCAAAATCTTAACTCTCTATAATTAATCAAATTAAAAATTTATTAAGCGTTATTTTTAAAAAATGAAAAATGAATAAATAATTAGAATTTACTAACACATCTGTCAGAATTATAATTACTAGTAATAATAAAAATTTCGTCATAATGAACTTTTTAAATTAAAAATAAAATTTAAAACCCAAAATCATATAAACATTGGCTACTCGAAAACCGTGAGACTAAGTAAGAAAAAAAAAACAATTTTTTTTCAGAAAAAGCGAGGACGCCATTTTAACACCAGATCGTTCGCCACTTTAAGTAATTTTAATTCATAAATATCCGAAAACAAAATAATCATCTAACAATAAAACTATTAAATATAAAAAATTTAATTGAAATACTTAATATTTATAAAAATAAAAATATGGAAACAAATAATTACACTACCTTTCTCGCAAACATTTCTTGGTGTGTTCTCAAGGCCGATCAATTTTCAAGAGAACATGGCATTTTTTATTGATACTTCCGGCTTCACCAGCTCATAAAGTGCTGCCAACTAATAAAGTTGAAAAAATAAGGCCCTGACAATTGCTAAAAGCGCTGTATGCATGTTACTTTATTTTATTGCTGAATTCTTCTACCAATGTATAAATAAAATATGAAATTTATTTATTTTTTTTTTTTAAATTTTTATTTTAAAATGGTTTCTCATTCTCAAAAATAATTAAATAAATCTATAATAATAATATCATTTTAAATACGACTGCTTTAAACACGTGTTTATAAATATAAATACATTTAACATGATCTATTTTATATTTTTGTATTTACTTTATTTATTTTAAAGGTATAAACCTGAAATTTGCCATGACTCTTTTGAATTATGCCAATAAAATGCATTCTGAAAAATAATTATTCCAAATACAAATGAATACCACTGCCAACTATTTGATTAACTTAACAATTTTTAAGTTTTTAATTAACTTACAAAACTAAAATACTCAATTAAAAATTTTTGCCAAAAAAAAAAAGAAAAACAAACAAACAAATACTCATATCATTGCTAAAAAAAAAAAATCTTTATGAACTGCAATAGACGTTGAAGGTAGAATTGATAAGAAACCGCGTTACAGTTAACAACAAAGAAAAAATTTGTTTAATTACTTCATTTTTTTTTTTTTTTTTTTTAAACCATTATTATCACAAATGTTATTGTAAATTTAAAAAAAAAAAAAAACAATTTTTAAGTGACTTTTACGTTAACAAAAAAAAAAAAAAAAAGTGATTTTCAATAAATTGTTTAGAAAAAAGGAAAATTACTACTTATGTTTACACACTAAAGAACTAAAATTTAAATAAAAATTTCAAATCACATATATATAACTAATAATAAAGTTAAAATTATAAAAATAAATTATTAAATAATTATACATTGAAAAAGAACAAATTATTTAATAATAATGTAATAAAATTGTATTAAACAAAAAAAAATATCAATGTGTATACAATTATTATTATTATTATATTTTCATCGTTATCTTTTTCTCCATTTTATATAAATTTAATAAAATGTCATTTTTACAATTAATAATGAGCATTTCATCGGTTTGTACCGCGATGGGATATCCAATGAATAATAATAATAATAATTCAAATTTATTTAACAATTACATTAGTAAGTTTTTAATTTTATTTATTGATAACACACGCACGCACGCACACACACGCACTTTTGTGATTTTTATTTAATATTTTTCGGGGTGTAATAAAAATAATTTTTCGTTTTATTTCAACGTTAATTAATTGAATTTTTTTGTTTTATTTATAAATCGTTTTTCCTCGTGAAAATCGTTTTTTTTTTTTTTTTTTTTTTTTTTTTTTAAATTTATGAAAAATTCGTATTGTAACACCAAATGGTTAATTATATTAATTAATTTAATGAACCAGTTTTGAAAATTTTAATAAAAAAAAAAAAAAAAAAACGTTAATAACGTAAAGTATTGTTTAAAAAAAAAAAAAAAAAATTTTCACGTAAGGTAAAATTATCCTTCAAATTTATTTCTCGTACTTCTATATTACGTATTATTATTATTATTATTATTATTGTTATTTATTTTAGTTTACGTATAAATAATTATTCTTTGTTCGTATTTATTACATAATTATAAAAATTACGTTAAATGTAACGACGAAACGTTATGATAACACGCATAAGTCATATAAATACCTGTTCGAATGCATAAAAAGAAAAGATTTATATAATAATTTTTGGACTTGTCATTATTTATTTATTTAAAATAATAATAATAATAAATTTTTTTAAAAATTCCCTCATCTTATGTTATTTATAAAAAAAAATTAAAATAAATTTAAATCGATGAAAACGTATGGAAAAATAATAAAAAATGAGCGCGGAAGAAAAACCTAAAAATAAAAAAATTACATAATTTTTTTTTTTTTTCGATAAAAATATGATAAAATTTTGCTCACGTTTTAAACAATAATAATAATAATAATAATAAAGTAGTTTTTTTTAACGCACGTGTATTTGTTAAAAATTTCAAAATGCATCGTTTACATTTCGTAAACAAAAAAAAAAAAAAAAAATTCTCTTTCATAATTTATGTTAATATGTATTGACAAAAATGGCGTCTCTGTTCAATGAAAATTTTTCTTCTTGGACAAAGGAAACGTAAAATAAATTGAAATTTAAATCATCGATATATATATCACATTACGAATAAATATTTCAAATCGTTCAATTGAAATTTTAATTGTATTTACACAAACACACAATTTATCAATTAAAAAAAAAAAAAAGAAAATTTATTAATCACCCTCGTAACTGATTTCTTTATACGCCGCCATATTTGTTTTTTTTCTTCTTACACGAAAATCCTTCGTTATACAAAAATTTTTTAGGATTTAATAACTTTTTCGGTATTATTATCGTTTACAAAGGTTCTCATAACCCTTTCCTTAACAGACAATCGATAATCGATCGATCGATACGATATTATTTGCAAAAAAATTATCATTATTAATCCTTTACACAAATATATAGGTTAAATATAATGATAATAATAATAATAATTTCAGGTTTAATATCATCGACGGAAAAATTCAATGATGATGATAATATCGATTCGATCGAATTATTACCGCGAATGGGTAATTTTCAATACGATAACGATACCGAATACATAAATTATGAAAATGACGTCAACGGTACGTATCCGCTCCCCCTCCCCCCGAGTGGTTCAATTATTTAATAAAAATCGAATTTTCTTTCAGGTACTTACGAAAGATATAAAAGAGATCATTCCATGGATCAAATATCCATTCAATGGTATTTATCTTGTTTGGGAGGAATGATAATATTTTTCCTACTTATAAGTTTTTCCGAAATATACGGTCGGAAAAAATATGGCGGAAAATTTATTAATAATAAATCGGAAATTTTACCACCGCCTTACGAATTATTCGCACCGCCTACTTACGATTCCATTTACGGTAAACAAAATATTAATAATAATAATAATAATAATAGTAAATTTAATATTTTCGTTATTAACGTATTTAATAATCAAAATGATAATGATAATAATGATGATTCGCGTATCGACGTCAAGATCGTAAACAAATAATAATAATAATAATATTTTGTTTGTTGTATTTAAATCGTTTTTACTTAATTAATTAAAATTTAATTGTTTATT